>NC_046967.1:9724601-9739601 GCF_009769545.1 Cyclopterus lumpus
ATAGTTTTCCACTCATGTAATACTGTCTTCTTAGCATTTAAATATTATATTTGTAGTGGACCGAATCAATGTGGCTGAAGGTTGAGCTAAGGTCGTTTATTGGGTGGTCAGAATTGTCCCAACGAAGCGATATCATATACGCTAAGTGACAAAGTGCTCCCTCATTCCTACAGTCACACAATTGTGAATTCATACTTTAGCTGCTTTTCGTGAGTTTATTTAAACGTAACCGATTGTGTGGAAAAGGACATATGATATTGTCTCATATTGATCGCAGTCCCCTCGATCACATCGAATCAAAATCTTATGAGTATGTGGTGTCGTTGGCCAATGTAAGATTCTATTAGTGATGAAACTTGTGATTTACTCCCATAAAGGCCTCACAAGTGTTAATTAAACAGTTGCAAAGGGCCATTCAAGATGCGTTGGGTCATTTGAATTACATTCTTAACAAAACATGAAGCTTCATAAATCTCCTTTTCAAATCTGTATCTTTGTTTGCTGACAAAATTCATGCTTAATAATACAACACCATGCCCTGTCACGCTTATTTAAGGAAATTAATTGGAAAATCTCTGCATAGCCGGTTGCAACGCACGCTAATTTCCTTCAGCTATTGGCGAAGCGTAAATTGGCAAAACCCTCGCATAATGTTTCCACGCGCATAGACAGTTTAGATCGTTGTTTGTTAACAATATTTGTTTGCTTAGTTATTGTATTCATGGGGACAAATGTGTGGCATGTCTTTTTGTGCCGCTTCATTTCTTGTTAGTTGTTTGCTATTATGATAACAAGGATCCATTTGATGTCAGCAGGCCTTTTATCTTCAAATGAGCCATTTAAATGTCATTACTGTAGGGATGTGTGTGTGTGTGTGTGTGTGTGTGTGTGTGTGTGTGTCATTACATTTACAAGGGCCGTTCGTGTCTCGTCATTTTTTCCTACAATGAGAAATGTACCAGCGTTCACTCTCTCCGATGCTGCCGCGGTAACATTATTCAGTTTTTAATAGTTATTGTTCAGTGACATAAAATTCAAGCTTTTGTCCTTTTTTCGCTGTCCGCGGTTGTTTACTGTTGAAGCAACAGACCATAACATAATGACACAGGAAATTAGAGTCATTATTCCCTGACGTGGAAGACATTCATTCCCCAATTTTTAACGCCGGATGCGATATGAGGTATGGAAAGTCTTTGAAGATGAAACTCGCCAGTAGTTTACTAATACAAAGTAACGTTCAGTCTGCCCAGTGTCCAACAAAATGACTGCTTGGATTATTATGCATCTAAGAGAAAGACGTTGCATGGAGCTCACTTTGTACAAAGGGTTTGGATAGTTTTAATTTACTCTATAGACATGCAGCTTTATTATAATTCTTCTACAAAGTTAACACATATGAACATTGTTGCCGTGGGGACCTTGATAGGTGAGTATACAGTCGTGTGGCTCAGGACCATTTTATGGCCTCAATGCCATAGATAACATCAAAGAGTGTAACAGGCAGAGTATATATTCAGTATATCTGACTATTTATAGGTATAATGAGAGTTTTAAATAACATGAAAAGTACAAGTAGTTTGAAACTGTACTGATAGCGTACTTAAGTAGATGTACTTTGTTACTTGATAGCGACGTTCCAGACAGCGGGCGGCCTCAGTGACTGGATGATATCGTCTTTTTAAAGAAAAGCTGAAGTTGGCTCTATGTCCTGTCTAACCTTCATGGAGAGAGCGCTGCCTCGGTCTCCTTTGCCAAAGTGGCAGATAAGCTATAGGGCAGCCCTCCCAGTGCACTACCGGTAATTTAGGACATCCTTACTGGCAGCTTGAGATGACAAGGCCACTGTGTTTGTGGCAGCAGTCTGTAATTTGCTTGTTTTCCCCTCCGCCATAGAGCTGACGCACTGCAGGAGCAGGCAAGCCAAGGAGCCTCTCTCTCTCTCTCTCTCTCTCTCTCTCTCTCTCTCTCTCGCTGTCTCTTCCTCGTGCTCACTCGCCCATTCGCTCTGGGTCGGCTCTCTCCTATTGTTGTCATTGTGTTATTCAGCTCAGCTCTGTGGCCTCCGAGTTAAAAAAAAAAAGAAAGAAAAAAAACCACACACAGGCTGCAACCGCCACATAAATCAGGGAGTAAAAAAACCACACACGGGGGGGGGGGGGGGTCTTTTTAAACACTCTATGTGAAATATAAATACTAAATAAATACCCGTATTCATGTTTCAGGTGTGTAGAACATGTTCCCAATCCTTAAACTAATCACAAAAAAAATTCATACTTGATTGAAAGGCCATTTAAAAAAAGTCTAAATATGGATGTACCATAGTGCATACAGTGCAGCTGGGAATTAAAAACTAGAATATGAGTTTCACATGTGAAACATTACAACAATAAATGAACAGAGTTTGGTTTCCTAACGAGTTAATTTTCATAAACCGAGTGTAAAATATAAACATAATTCATACGAACATTTTTCCAAAATCCTAATACATGAATTGTGATTGAATAATGTGTCTAAATATCGATACACCATTACTGCGTTTCCGTCAGTGTTGGTGGTGATATGAGTCATGTTATTGCATACTTTTTAATGAATTAAAAACAAAAAAAATGTGCGTAAAAAGTGAACTGAGTTTGGTACAACCTCATTCCTTTATGTCTGCTGCCCTGGAGCATTGTGGGGGATTCCCTCCTGTCATGACGGACAGTTTTTTGCCTCTTTATCTACTTGCATTAGTCCCCCGAATAAAACTATTCAGTGTGAATTGTAATTGTTTTCTGAGATGTACAGTGTGTGTGTGTGTGCGTGTGTGTGTGTGCGTGTGTGTCTCAAAAGAACTTTGACAAACAGCTCCCCTGTTTACCATGGCGACGCTGCGGCCTGTGTTCTCTCGTCTCTACGGTAACCGAGGCCCTGAGCGCTCTTATTGGCTCAGCCATTGAACTCCCAGCTAGAGACAAAAGAGAAGGACCTGGCGCTGGTAATTTCTTATCACCAAATCCCATTAGGCTCAGGGTTGTTTTTTTTTTTCTCTCTTTTTTTTTTCATTAAGCCACACAAAAGTAAAGTGGAAATCACCATACCCAGTCAGCTCAGTCTGACTAGGCCCCCTAATAACATCACTCTGCTCCAGCTCCTGCTGGATTAATACAAGAGATACTTGCTAAAAGTGCATTAATAGAATTTATCCCAATGAAAAAAATACAAAAAGAAAGATTGTGTTGTATTTGACAAGAGCAATACCTCATTATCACATTCATTCTAATACCTTTTTGAGAAATCATTGTGGACAAATGAGACCTTGGTCTAGAAGAGGTGATATCCTCTGTATTATGACAGTGACATTGTTAATGAATTATTCATTTGTTTCTCAAGATGGATATGAGTATTTTATTCATCCGCAAAGGGAAAATGCAGTCAAATCACATCAAAAAAACGTATTGAGACTTTAAAGAAGTGGATATAAGTGGTGATAACTAGAAAATGCAATAAAACAAAATACTTGGATCTAATACTTGGACTAAATCTGTAAATAAACATAATGAGAATTCCCTACTGGCCTTTCACATCCACAGCATGCTGGTGGGTCCCTGCACACAGATAATATACCTAATAGTTATTGGAAAGGTTATGTTACTATCAAAATCAAGCAGCACATCGTAATCATTAAATTCAATTAAGAAAAAGTCTTCAGGCTCAAGTCTTGATTGGTGTATTCAATGATATGGTTCCCATATTAAAGGTCCAATAACAGGTTGCTATGTTACTGTAACTATTTGTAATAAAATGCAATAAAGTAAACTATACTTACAATAGCACTAATAAAGTGTACTCTATGTGGGGGGGCCTTTTGAGATTAAACACCCAGGGGCCCATTAACAGCCACTTCCGCCCCCACGGACATAAAATGTCTTTAACAGGGATCTTGTTCTTTCATAATAAATTACCAACATCTCAAAAATATGAACGAGGTAAAGGCCTCCCAGTTAAAAGCATGCATCACCTCTGAGGACTGCCACATATCTCAAAAATCATCTTAGAAAAAGGGAAATGCTAATAAGCAGCTTGCACATTTAATGAAGTGTCTGAAAACTCTCCATTCAACAGTGCGTGGTGCAAGCCCTCTGCGTGGCTTTGGTTCCGTGTATGAAAACGCATAACGGCTCCACGGGCACTTTCTTTGCATATTTCCTGTCACACTGAAATTGGTTACTGAGATCATTTTCATTATTAATAAAGAAGAAGAAAAAAATGCAAACATATCAACTTTCACGACAGACAAAAAGTGAATTCAGAGAGGTGATTTTGTCGCATCACCGGCGCGCGTGTGAACACCCGTAGAGTCTTCCTTGACATTAAGGTCGACCTCGTAACCACGTGAGCTCAGGACATCTGACACATCTCATGCTGAATGGACCCGTATGCCCACACGCCATAATCACCGCGGTCGTCTGCACGAGTGTGTGTGTGTGTGACAGTGGGCGGCGGGTGTTAGGTGTCGTGGTATCTGCGCACGTGTGTGTGTGTGTGTGTGTGTGTGTGTGTGTGTGTGTGTGTGTGTGTGTGTGTGTGACAGTGGGCGGCGGGTGTTAGGTGTCGTGGTATCTGCGCACGTGTGTGTGTGTGTGTGTGTGTGTGTGTGTGTGATAACTGCCTCTATGAAGTCGGATTGACAGACAAAAAGCCTAATCGCTCCTCAGCTCCTAGCAGACAAACAGCTCAGAGGAAGTATTGACCCAAAAGCACCGTAATCCCCTTCATCTAACACGGGCAATTTGAAGTAATACCTGTAATAACACACATTCATCTCAGAGTAGTCGTCAAAAGGAGCTCCGAGCATCTGATTCTGAGAGGTGAGCTGTTTGAATAAGAGGGACCTGAAGATTATATCAATCTGTACTAACAACATCGTGGCCTGGGCTCGCTTTCTTTTCAACTCTCCTCTGAATCACTTTGACTTGCGTTCTCTCTCTCTCGCTCTCTTTTGTCTCTCTCTCTCTCTCTCTCTCTCCCTCTCTCTCTGTCCAAATGTGTCGCTCACGTTGCTTTTTTTTTTGGGGGGGGGGGGGGGGGGGGGGGAGTTGTTTTAAAAGAAACATTATGAAAGAAAAGGTTTTTTTTTTCATACTTCTTGTCATTTAAAGGTCTGGAGCCAGCGTCCAAACGCTATGTTATTAATACAAGTCATCCGGAGCTATGGATACCCAAAAGGGACAAATGTCACTAAAAGGTTATATAGGTTATCTGACTAATTAAAACAGTATAATCTTCTTTCTGTGGCCCTTTCGTGTGAACTCATTACATCAAAACCTCATTGCAGATTCTTTTCTTTTTGCTTGCACTCGTGTGTTTTGCTGCTGCACACAGTGTGTGTGTGTGTGTGTGTGTGTGTGTGTGTGTGTGTGTGTGTGTGTGTGTGTGTGTGTGTGTGTGTGTGTGTGTGTAATGTGAGGCTTAGCGAGGACAAGTGATGCACATGATGGAGCTCATGGTATTTTGTGTGTGTGTTGGGCTAGAAATACACAGAGTGTGTCCCACTGGCCAAATACTTGGTTCTAACTATACAGAAATGTGAGTTATAATCCATTACGTAAATATGAATCATTCATCTACATTGGTGCTGGTGGAGTCAACTTTATTGTTCTTGAAGAAAAATGTGACTTGTAGCCAGGTGAAATTTTATTTTTGAGATTATTCTGAAACCCACAAGACAAAACTCATCCATCGTTCCACCCAAACACCCTCATAACCACCTGGGGAAGCAGAAGATATCAGCTGACTCAGCATTGATTGGCACGAGAGATGAAATCACTTGTCCCTGTTACGGCTGACCTTTGGTGCTCTGAATCGTTGTCCTGTCGAGCCTTCAGGTTTAAACTGTGAGTATCAGTGCAAAGAACTCACAAGGAACATTTATGCACAACACACATAATAAAAGTGAGTCTGAAAAATAGAGGAAGCCAGTTGCGTTGAGTCTGATATTTCCACTAAAGACTAGAAAGACCTAACTTTTAAAACTTAAAAAACATTGCAATCTATAACAAATGAAGAGTCAAATTCACCAGCAATAATACAGACACACACACACACACGCACATACACACACACGCACTGAGGGCTTTTACAGCTCCAGTCTTACCTCGTCTTTTTTTTTGTACTCAAAATATTAAGAGCTTTTTTTTGTGCAGTAAATTATGTATTGAGTCTGAAACCTGATCTTGACTGCTGGAGAAGTGGTTTGTGTCTTATTGTATACACACACACACACACACACACACACACACACACACACACACACACCTACCATCTCCATCACAACCTCAATCAATGCTGTCTGCATTCACTCGTGTTTTAGCCTGATTTGGTATTCATGTCACAGAGATTAATCAATCTGCTCATCCTGTCGCTGTTACACACTGATACGCACACTGTACCTGCATGTAGGTGTGTGTGTGTGTGTGTGTGTGTGTGTGTGTGTGTGTGTGTGGAGGGGGGGGGGGGCCTCTATTACCAATCTGCATATCTGCATATTAGCGCTGGACCATCCCTTTAATTTCCTACAGCCGCCGATACGCATCGGCTTCATTCAGCCTCTTAGTCGCTCACAGCGCTCTGAGATTTCATATGAGTGTGTATTTGTGTGTGTTGGCTAATACCATCAGTTATTTCTGTTGTCCAACACACACACACACACACACACACGCATGCACACACACGCGCGCGCATGCATTGACATCCTATTGATTTACTTTCTCTTTAATAAGTGAAATGATGATCTGTGGGATATTAAAAGGACTGAGGTAGAAAGCAGAGAGGAGGTCAAACAGGCTGTGAGAGGCGTTCAATGGCCTCTGAAATAGTCTGCGTTCCAGAACAAGACTCTAAAACTCTCCACTGAGACACAGGTTACATTAAAACGGGCAAACTTAATTTTCACTTCCATAAACGTGATGAAAACATCTCGCCTTGACAGACGCCGGTCGCTTTGCAATGAAGTTGGATGTGTGTATATGTCAGTGATAATTGCTTCGCCCTTAATTAACTCTGTTAGGTCTCGGAAGGTGGCCTTGCAGCAACCTGTGTGTTCTATGTGTGTGTGTGAGTGTGTGTGTATGTGTGTACTAAGTCACACCACGTCGTTGCGAGGCAAATGCTAATCTGCTATTTGCTATTATTCTGAGAGACCTTGGGTGAGAAGAGAGGATGGAGGAGACGGGGGCAGCAACACAGCAGATAGGGAGGTTATGAATGAAGCCTTTGTGTGTGTGTGTGTGTGTGTGTGTGTGTGTGTGTGTGTGTGTGTGTGCGTGTGTGTGTGCGTGTGTGTGTGCGGGGGTGTGTGTGTGTGGTATAAAGAGAGGTAGTGCAAATTAGAGGTTTTAGAGGAGAGGGCGCTGGAATATGAGAAAGAAGTGAGGCAGTGAGAGGCGTCGGGTGTCTGTCTCCCATCATGCACCTCACCAAGGTCGCTGAGATAGAGGAAGAGAAGTCTGTTAAAGTCTTCCTTCAAGCAAGAAATATGTTTGATCAAGTTTTGATTGTACTGAGGGCCGGCTGGTGGAATGGATATATACGCTCGGTGTGCAGGTTGTCTGTTGGTGTATACTTTACAATCTATTCTGATAAGGTCAAAAAGAGATCCCTGACTCGAGCAAGGCCCTGAACCCCCCCCCCCCCCAACGGGTCCAGTGGAGCCACTCAGAGACCAGCTGACCACACGGTGGTCGTACTGGTGCAGTGTCGCTCCTGAAAGAGAGCAGTTCCTGGGTTAATAAAGAGCCATAGGATGCATAGTGTGGTTTTATTCTTTAATTCTTTCATTTGAGACAATAATCTCCATGGACGAGGCCATAGATTAATATGTATTACGTATATATTACTGAGTTAGAGGTGAGGTAGATTCATGGATTGCAGGCAAACGAAGGTCCTCATTCCCTCATTCCCAGCAAGTCCCAAGAAGTTCACCAGTTCCTGTGAACTTCTTTGTTGTTCACCTGCAGAAGAGCGAGTAACCATCTGTGTGCGTCTATTTTGTTTTTCTGTTTTGCAGGACGTGCATCATATGGCGGCGACAAAACAAGAAGAAAAGGTCAGACATGTTTATATGTCTTGTTTATGTTTATGTGTGTGGAGGATTTCTCTAAATGAGTCTTGTTTGCTGCCCCTTCCTGCTCCCTGTATATAGAATATCATCTAACAACGTTAGAGGTAATATATCTGATCAATTTAACTAATATAAAGCGGTGAAAGTTGTTCCAAACTGCTACGGTTACATGTATTTATTAATGCTATAAAACCTTCCAGTTTTGAGGTGATGCACTTACACACTCGCAGTCCGTCGTTTTCTTTATTGCAATAAAAATGAATATTAGACTCGCATGAATCGAGGGTTGTAGTGCAGCGTCTGGTACAAATTAAAGTCCGAGTGGTAGTTATACCTTGACGTTAAAATGGTCAAATTTGAGGATATGGCAAGCTTTTTGTATTTATGAGTTTAGTTATATCTATCTGTGGTCATTCGCTGCTTGGACCTTTCAACCTTTTTTTTCTTCATTTTTTTTTTTCAAGGTTGATACACAGTGTGTGTGTGTGTGTGTGTGTGTGTGTGTGTTTCAGCTTTCAATGAGATAAACACTTGAGCCACAGAATCTGTGATTGAGAAATCTATAATGTTTAACACCAAGGTCACGGTTATTGTTTCTCTCACTCTGCCTGTACGCCGCGCCACAATAGGAATATTTTTCTCCCCTCGAAGAAAAGTTTCCAATCAAACCCGCCAGCTGAATGTGCACATGCTGCATAGAGGAGGTGAAGTGTCAACGCCTCCATCTGAAGCGCGAATCAGCAGCTAATAATTAGAGCCCTTTGAATGAGGGCTTCTCTTCGTAGTATTTGGATACGGCTAAGATTTATTTTTGTTTGATGAACAATATAGATATTTTACTACAGGATATTTTATATATTCTTCTTTATACCTTCATAGAGCTTCTATTGTTGTCCAAAAAATGATTAAAAACTCCAAATGAGTCCCGTCGTGGTGACCTGTTCCTTCTTTACCCTTTAGTTGGTTCTGAATCCCACAGCGTCCTGCTGCGCTTGCTTATCAATGGAGCACCGAGTCCTCAGACCATAATAGGTTCTTGTTTGAAGAAATAACTTTTTGTCTTTTGAAAAAATGTAAGTGTGTGTTGTTTTTTTAAAGACGTACGTGTTTAGTGGGAACCAATACGTGTAGGGCTCAGTGTCACTACTGAACCTTGACCTTGATGTTTTTCATGGGATTTGTTGTTTATAAATGTTGCAGTTGGAGTATGGAGAAATATATACAGTGTACATATGTATCTACTCAATACTCAATAAACTACTCAATGCAAAATGAGCCATGACCGCATACGATGGGGATATAAGTGATGGAGGAAACGAGCACAGAAAACGAGGTAACTGGGCCGGCCGGTGGGCGTCGGCATGACAGGGAGAAGTGAGGCGAGGTCCTAGTGATCTCCAACGCGCGAGCAAGAACCCACGCCATCAAATAAGATGGGAATATAATTGATCCATCATTCAGTGGGCCCGTGGTCCATTCCAGATGTGTAATCAACGGGTCGGTCCTATTAGTGTGTGTACATGCGATTTAATGCTCCTAAAAACACGCTTATGTTGTCTGTCGGACTGAAAGAAGCGTAATGGACATCTTATCAGTGCAGTGTGACAGTGTGTGCTGCTACATGGAACGATGTGTGTGTGTGTGTGTGTGTGTGTGTGAGAGACTGCTGACAGCACAATGATGAGACGATAATGCATGTTCTTCATGCTGAAGAACAGACAGAATTGATGGACGCGGCCGTTTTCTCGCTCTTATCCCGTATCATCAGTCCGGTTTCGACCGGTTGAGCTGTGGCGCTCTGCAGTCTTCACCTAAATACCTACCTGACACACCGCGGAGAAGGAAGGTGTGTGTGTGTGTGTGTGTGTGTGTGTGTGTGTGTGTGTGTGTGTGTGTGTGTGTGTGTGTGAAGGGACGGATGATGCATGAAAGAGGCAAGAAAATCACACGATGTCACATCTCAAAAAAAAAGTTGCCCGTGAAAGTTTCGATCCTCAGATATCTTGATTATTATTTTAATTTTATTTGTTGTCTCCTTGGCGTTTCATTTGCCAACCTGGATGCAGTCACGCCATGTTTAATACCCCCCCCCCCCCCCCCCGACTCCTCCCAGTGTCCTCCTGTCGAGCTCTTCATCCCTCCATCGCCGTCGTGTCACTCCTTTTATCTCGTCCCCTCCGTCTTATTGTCCTGCCGCCGCTGCTATCTGCCTCTTTGTCGCTCTGATGAGGGGTCAGCAGGTTAGCCCGAGGGCTTGTCATTAGCGGGGAGTGTGCGCGCGTACACACACGTGCACACACGTGAAGTGTGTACACAAGGGTAATAAGGCCCTTTAATGACCGCCGAGAGGAAATTGTTTCAGAGGGGGGGAAAGTAGAAGAGCAAAGCGTTTAAGGGAGAAAGATATCAATTTAATGGTGTATGTATGTGTTAAGGTGTATGTTGAAACACATGTATCTTTATACTGTAAATTGAAAAAAATGGCAACGTGCCTGAAACATGTGATGAAGAACAGAGGTTTTTAAAGTGAAGTGAAGTCAAAACTAAGTTAATGCAATACTGTAGAAACATGATAGAAGGTGAGACGGCAGACTTTTGTTCTTTTCTTTCATCAAACACAAAGTGTTTGAAAAAAGTGATGAAAAAGACTTGAATACCACATAAATATTGAAATATTGAGCATGACCCATTCAGAGATTTTCAATATTGAAATCCGAGAGAGAGATTTGACTCCAGATGAATTAATGAAGTTTTGAGGAGACTAATCCAAACCCCGACACACTCAAACGTCACCCACAAGTTATTTTAATACTATTTTGACAGCTGATTTCCTGGAAGAGCATCAATAAATAACAATAAACAAGAAATATACACTTCATATAAAATGATAGTGTTTTCTCCTGACACGTGGAGCCAACCACTGCCAGGCTTTTCCTCCTTTCTGTTGCCTTCTATGCTGACCGGCTGCTCTCTGTCTCTCGGAGCTTTATCTCTGTCAGCCCAACAATGGGCACCGTGGAGGAAACTGCTGATGTAGTAAACAAACTGCATCCAGAGCTGTCCGCCAGCCTCCCATGTTGCTATCTACCCCTCTCCTCTCCGGGTGAATAATGTGCATGTATATCTGCAGTTACAAAATAAAAAATAAACAATTTACAGATATGAATTGAAAAGTACACTGGTAGAGAGCGAGTGTGTTTGGCGTGTGTGCGGATCTCTCGCTGGGTATTGACTGTGTGTGTGTGTGTGTGTGTGTGTGTGTGTGTGTGTGTGTGCGTGTGAGACGACAGCTCATTGTGCTGGCTGGTAATGAGAGCTGCTCGGCGTGTGCTGGGCCTGTTTGTTTAGGTGCTGCTGTTCTGCGTGTGTGTATTTGCATACGTACACACGTGTGTGTGTGTGTTTGGATGCAACTATTTGTTCAGCTTTCTCAAAGGTGCCCCATCGCAGCCAGGAGGCGAGCGTTATTGTGTGCGCGTGTGAGTGTGTGAGTGCGTGTGGGCGCGCGTGTGTGTGTGTGTGTGTGTGTGTGAGTTTGCCTCGGGGAATAGAATCTAGAGTAAACACACATGTCCATCTCTTTCCCAGGTGGAGTTAGATGAATGAATGGGCCGACAGTGATATTGACAAGCTAATCCATTGATCAGCTGATGTGTGTGTGTGTGTGTGTGTGTGTGTGTGTGTGTGTGTGTGTGTGTGTGTGTGTGTGTGTGTGTGTGTGGAACATAATAAATGATAAAATGCACAATTTGTCTGCTAGTAGCATACAGTGGCTTATATTACCTAATAT
This sequence comes from Cyclopterus lumpus, assembly GCF_009769545.1. Taxonomy (NCBI): domain Eukaryota; kingdom Metazoa; phylum Chordata; class Actinopteri; order Perciformes; family Cyclopteridae; genus Cyclopterus; species Cyclopterus lumpus. The sequence goes on from NC_046967.1 coordinate 9,736,493, forward strand.
TAGCAAGCTTTAGAAATATATATTAATATATACACATTGTCATATTCATGTAATGTGTTTATGTAACTTTGTAAATGCTGTTCATTCTGTACACATGACATCTATTGCTTCTGTCCATCCGGGGAGAGGGATCCTCCTCTGTTGCTCTCCTGAAGGTTTCTTCCCTTTTTTCCCTGTCAAAGGTTATTTTTGGGGAGTTTTTCCTGATCCGATGTGAGGTCCTGGGACAGGGATGTCGTATGTGTACAGATTGTAAAGCCCTCTGAGGCAAATTTGTAATTTGTGATATTGGGCTATACAAAATAAACTGAATTGAAACTGAATTGAATTGAATTATATATATATATAGCAAGTTATGCATACAGGTTTTTGAGGAATGTTACCTCAGAAAACATTATAATGCAAATGCAAAAGTCCCATAATCAAACACAACAAACAAACAACACAAGCAACATCAATCACTAACTTAAGGGCTCCTCTCTACTCGAGCTGCTGTCACACAATGTTCATTATTATCTTGTTATTGTCCCTTGTGAGTTGCATTTGATGCTTTATTAACCACACCATGAGTAAATAGAGAAATTCCACGAAAAAGCAAAACAAAATTTAGAATCGCTAATAATTCTGTTTTCCTAAAAGAGTTAAAGAGTCAACATCAGAATAAAAATAGTCTGTACTAAAAATAGTCGTAAAAAAGATTACGTTTATCTTTCCACATGCTTTCCAAGTGCTTTCACATTTAAAAATAAAAAAGATATTCACAGAATTGTCTGATGTCGACTAAACTAATAACACGATGTCGTCTTGTTGGTCCGTTGGAAGCATGTAAGCGTCAGTCGGAACCAGGAAGTCGGTTCGTAAACTGGGATGGACGTCGCCGGTCGGATCCGCTCGTGTTTCTGGCCACAAGAAACGTCTTCTTCGTAACTTTGATGTTGTTCCAAAAAGTTTAGCAGTGAACTTGTTGATCACTTTTATGGATTAATGGGGGAAAAAAAGGACCCACGTGACTTGAAAGAGAGTCAATGGGGTACCACGTACACGGTAGGGTGCACAGACAGGGTGTGCTAGCTAGGGTGTTAGCATTTAGCACCGAAACCAGTGGTCTGTTTCTGGTGCATGTTCTTCCCTTTGGAGAATCGGTCTCACGAGGTAGAGGGACACGAGAGAGAGAGAGAGAGAGAGAGAGAGAGACATGATGCATCGAGCCGCTGTGATAACGTCTCTCTCTCTCCCTCTCTCTGTCGCTCTCTCTGTCGCTCTAAAAAGAAAGGGATAAAGGGCCTTTTCTCCATTCCACATGCCAGGCAACTCCCAGCGGCCTCTTTGTTGACACAGCCGCCACAATGGGAACTAAAAGCCTCCCAATGGCTCCCATTATGAGCCTAACCCAGGGCCCAGTCGCTGCGCTGCAGGGTTATCCAGTGCAGGCCAGCCAGCATTGGCCAAAGCCCCCTTGAATATTAGCCTGGATGTATAAGACTCCCCCTCCCCTGCCCCCGCTGCATTGTTCAGCGTTATTCTGCTCCCACAATGGGACATCGCACTTTGGAAGTAATTTTCAAAAAGGGGGAAGCCAATCAAAAATAATGGCACTTATTGTTTCTCTTTTGACACACACTGACGAGCGGCCTGCCCCTCCCTCGCCTGTCGCTTTCCCCTCTGCCTGTGTAGCCCTAAACCCCGGGGGTTCATTCACGTCTATTATACGGACAAATTAAATAAAACCTGGTATGGGTCGGAGGGGAGCGGAGAGCCACGCCGGCCGTCGGCGGTGGTGTTTGAAAGACTCGGGGGATGGGAGGAATGCCGTGGGGGTAAGGGAGGGGGTGGGGGGGGGGTGGGGGGGGGAGAAGGGCAACGCGGAGAGCTTGAGGAAGGCACGACAGGTTCAAGTGGAGGGAAGTTGTAGGAAAAGACATGATCGGTCGCAGCTTGTCGACGGACGCGTTGAGTTCTGCGGGAATGCAACTCAAATGTGATGCCATGCGACCGCAGTCTTGTCACTGCGAGGCCGAGACGGTGGAGCATCCGGATGGGGAGGGATGCAGGAAAAGTGTCTGGGACCAGGAAGAACTCGTGAAGTGTTACGCTTGGCTGTAAAATGTGTAGGACAGCACTCGCCTTGGATGGACTGATGGATGGATATACTTCCTGCTTTCGCCCACGGACAGACGGATGCCTGGTAACAGGAGGGAAGGTATGTCTGCTGCTTATCAAAGAGGGGAGGGCCCTGTGAGGCATGAAGGTGTGTGTCAGACAGGTGCTTGAGCTTCATTGGCTCGTGATCAGCTGCATTTACAGTGTATGTTGACGTTTCTTTAGGTCTTCGTGTGAGAAGCTGAGACATCCCATCCCTGTGACTGTTAGATGAAAACGTGGTTGTTGTGTGAGCGGGGCACAGAGCGATGTGCACACAATCTTTTAATACGGCTTTAGAAAAACAATAACACTTGTAGCACCTGCACAAGAGCGACCGTACAACTTGAGTCCCTGACTGTGTTCTGATCTCGGAGCTGGAGTCGGGTGGTCCGGTTCGGTTACACTGATTACATGTTGCTCTCATCCTGGTTTCATTTGCTATTCTGCTTCTTTTTTTTTTTTAAATCCACACAATAAGCTAAATGTTGGTTCAGAAGCCTTTTCACCCCAAGACTAAAAACGTGTTTAGTCTCGCTAGAGTGCCGTTGGTTTGATTTGCAGGTAAAAAGACGCCTTTTTCTTCTGACCCCCTGAAAGCCATGCTTACTGGTGACCCCTCGTGACCGGTCACGCATGTTCATGCGCTGAGAGCAGCTTCATTTTAAGAGGTTAAACTCTCTCGCATTTGAGAAAAGTCGGAGAAAAAAATGCCTTTCCTCCTATTTTCCTGTCTTGTTTGTCATCTTGTAACCTCGACGTTTAAAAACCGGGATGCTTTTTGATCTATTCAGTCTGTCCTCAAGCATTTATCATGCAGCAAAGGGAAGAAAAATACAAATATTGCATCTTTCGGGGTAATGGTCCGAGAGACGGATACGGTGGAGAGACTGCAGGGGGGAGAGGAAGAAAGATGAAGGAGGAGAGAGGAAGGCCAGGGGCCGGAATGGAAAGAAAGGAAGAAGAAGAA
>NC_046967.1:9744601-9762101 GCF_009769545.1 Cyclopterus lumpus
ATCTGATCTAACACAATGACCTGCTGCAGCGCCACACATTCTCATGAACAGACAAACAACCACAAAGCTCATCACTTTAGTGCTTAGTGTTTCAGATCTGTTGAGGAGCCAGACGGGAGCCTCCTGAACCACAGCTTGGATTTGACCCTTTAACCTCATAATGAGCTTCAGTCCCCATCAGATCCTGGTGAGTCGTCCCTCAGGGTGACGGACAGCCCGTTTGTTTTGAGATTTGTTCTCCACTCTGTTGAGGAGGAACTGAGAACTCGACAGGAGAGCCTGGGATTTTGATCCTCTCACTCCGGCTTCCTCTGCTCGTCTGAGCTGCTTCTCGTGAGCCTCCCTGAGGTTCTTCCAGCTGCGTCGCACAGACACAACATCATTGAAATGTGCGTAGCATGTCATCTGATTGCTGCCGTCTCCAGGTCCACCTCTCACCTGGACAACATGTGTCTCCTTTGTCTCCATCCAGTCTGCATGCTCCTCCTCCACCCTGTGTCTTTTCCCTGAGAAGCGTGAGACAAATACAAGCCCTTTGTCTATAACATAATAACACAGGATTCTCAAAGCATGAGGAAAATGAATAGTGTGATATAGCGCTCAGGTTTGTTTTTTTGAAGACATTCAGCCTATTTGTCTCCCACTCGCTTCAGACCATCGCTGCTATTAGCGATGAATGATGTGTGATAATTGTGAAAGTACTCGCAGAGAGATTGCCGTTGAAAATTACAGGAGGTCTTCTTCACATGTGAAGAAGACGATTGCGGAAACCTCCATTTTTTTGTTTGTTTTTGGGGCCCACGCGGTGCCGTCTCTAACAGGAGATGAACAGCTGAGAATGTGCATTGTCGGGTTGGTTGTGTATGTTATATCTGTCTGAGACATGATAGAATAAAAGGTCTTGAAGCTGCGGCGTAAACGCAGACGTCTGTGCCTGAAGCCGGGGCTGTCGGGCAGACAGGGAAAAACCCATTAGCAAGGCTCAGTTAGGGAGCGCCTTGTAAACCGAGACCCGGGGCATTCATTAGGCGTCAATCAAAGGAGGAGGTGCGATGATTAAATGATGAGTGCAAATGCTTAACAGTGTTCGGTACACCGGGGCCACTTTACTTTGACACTTGAAAGTGGGGGTGGAATGGATGGAAGAAAGATGATGTTAGTCTCCGTGTAGATGGATGGCTGCAAACTGCTTAATTTATTCATGGGAGTTATTGAAGAAAGTGCATTTTTTCAGCAACCTTAAAGCGAAAGCTTCTGCAGTTGGAGCAACAAAAAAAAAGTGAATTCGGTCACATTGTTATTACATTTCACTCAATTTAGGGGTTCACAAACTTTCCGTAACTATGAAAAATGAAACACCGAAACCAAGTTTGGGATCTTTGATGCACTAGAAAGTCTTACCGTGCTGAGGCATCCATCATTTAGACACGACAACCTGCAGCAAGGAGGGCTGCTAACAACGTTAAACAACTCCTATAAACACTGAATGTGACTGGAATTAATTGGGTTCAATTCAAAATCTGCAAATAGAGATTATTCATATGAATAGATTCATTTGTCAAGTAGCGTTTCTGATTGTTTGAATTAAACATTTAGTGTACGAAAGGTCAGAAAGTGATGCAGAAAGAAAATCACAAAAGTTGTAAGAAAAATCGTTAAAAAGTCCAAATATAGTATGCAATTTTCCTCATAATTACATTAGCGTCGCGATAACATGCAGAGCTGAGAGGGCTGGACTGTTTCTCTGAGCACTTATAATGACACATGTCATAGCTTGCTGTTGTATATATGTACTGTATAGATTAGTGTGTGTGTGTGTGTGTGTGTGTGTGTGTGTGTGTGTGTGTGTGTGTGTGTGCGTGTGTGTGTGTGTGTGTGTGTGTGTGTGTGTGTGTGTGTGTGTGTGTGTGTGTGTGTGTGCGTGTTAGTGTGCTCCCTGCTCTGCCTGTAAGGCTGAGCTCCAGTAGAGCTGACAGCTTGCTGTGACAGCGAGCCTTAAACAAACCCACTGGGTCGGCTGCTGCACAGGAGAAATGCCTTTGATTCCATTAGGCCTGTGTGCGTGTGTGTGCGTGTGTGCGTGCGTGTGTGTGTGTGTGCGTGTGTGTGTGTGTGTGTGTGTGTGTTTGTGGCCTGTTGGCTTAGAGACTTCAGGCCAAATAGCAGCGTGAAGAAGTGAAGAACATCCTCACCGCTGCGTTTTATCTCCAAGCGCTCTTTGATCCGCTGCTCTGTCCGTGAGTGTGTGTGTGTGTGTGTGTGTGTGTGTGTGTGTGTGTGTGTGTGTGTGTGTGTGTGTGTGTGTGTGTGTGTCGGGGAACAGAAAGTGCTGATATTTTAGGCATAATTATACGCAATGATCAGGGATGTTCTGGTGTCTGACTTTTTCTGTCACTGATGTGTATTTTTCAATTTGTCCTTAATTTAGTTGCAATATAATTGCTCAACCCTCTTGGTTTATAATAAAGGTTGTTTTTTTAAACAATTCCCTTTATTGTTTCCAAAATTCAAGAGTGATAATCCATGAATAGAAAGATGGTTTCACTCCCACTGCTTATCTTATGTTGAATAACAATAATTAATTCAGAATTCATTCATACTTGTATTCTATAAAAGTGACCCAAAGAGCATTCAGTTACAGCTATGAACACTGATCATCCCCAAATGTCTTATGACGTTCCAACAACCGCTCACATCACTATTTTTCCTCACCAATCATAACCTTAAATTCAACGAGCTGTTGGTGGATGAACAGGACGTTGATGATGTGGCAATACGTTGGCTCCTTTAAGTCCCCTTTGAGGGCTCGGCTACTTTATTCGCCAGTAACTCATTCAAATTGAACTCAAATCATAAGACCGTGTGGTTTTAATAATTGCCCGTGTGTCATAAATAACCCCGTAAAACCAAGTGTAAACTAAACTGCAGCCCGGTGTTTCCAGCATTGTCTCATTGGTCCACTGTGTGTCCGGCGCCACTATAAAATCTACAAAATGTGGAAGTAGTTGAACCACTTGCATGGATTGGGCTTTAAATCGTGTTAAGCCGTGGAAGTATCTCTAATTTCTCTTATTTGAAGTTTTTTTTTTAGGCATTTGTGCAATATTTGGTGTGGAAGAAACAAACAAAGTAGTATTCAACTCTCTTGTATCCTCAGATATTAATGATGCATTTTATTGGCCCGCATTAGCCATGTCATGAAATTGAGTATGTGTGTATCTCTAGATGCAGAAAGGAAGGAATGACAGTCTGATAAATTGGCACAAATTGCATCAATGAAACTTTTGTTATTAACATTGTTGTTTTTTTAATCGTGTTTCTTACCCCTTTTGCTACAAAATGTTGTATTCTGGATTATTAAAACAATTGTTCCTTGCAGACACGGAGATCTCTGCTAGCTTCTTTTAGAAAAAAAAACTATACGGAAAGTAGAAATCGACCCGAGCGCCACAGTGTGTGTTTGTTGTGTGTGGAAACGCTCATTGATCCAGAGTGTGTCGTCGTTTCCACTCTCCATCCGTCCATCCGTCCATCCATATGGACGGATGGACGGACAAATGCTGCATGAACTGTACATCGGCTTCACTAAAACACGCTCATTAAAATCACACGTCCATGTGTTCCTGCTCCAGCCTCCTCCTTATCCAACGGATACAAACAAGAACAGGTTAGCTTCAAGAACCAGCGAGCAAACAAACACTAAGAGCCAATTAAGCTGCAGCACATTAAACAACATCTAAAGCAACCCATCCTTCCACACTGTTTCTTTACTTTGACACAAGTAAGTACATTAATAAATCCCTATGATTGAACCCAGGACCAAGCGCTGTTTAATGTGTCATTATAGAATTAAAATGTGTTACTTGGTTATTATGTGACTGCATTATTGCCTTGATCATTCTGCTATTTGATATGCAATCTTTCATTACGCCCCCTGCACATTAAATCAAGCGGATGAAAAGACCCTCACATTGTAGGGTAGTAAAGCAAAGATTTTTTTTTGATTTTTTTTAATTTTCCGGTCAGTGTGGAGAAAACATTTCTTGTCAATCCGCTCATTGGATTTTTTTCTGCCTCGATAGACTGACTTCTGGATCCGTGCACGCTGGGATGTGTCCTGCGTTTCAAAGATACACGATGCGCTCGCCTCTGTGTGTCCGTGTGTTTCAGTGCTGGATGCAAAGAGGCAGAGAGAGAGAGAGAGGGGAGATTGTCACAGTGTGCGTAAAACAGATCATACAAGCCACTTAGCAGCACTATAGCCGACTGGTACAAGGCAGCGAGAGGAAAATCCAGCCCATGCCAGCGTGCCAGTATAGTTTATCAGCTCGCTGAGAGGCGGGCAGCACCTGACAGATGCCACTTGGGAGCATAATCCCAGAGGGGCTGAAAAGATCCTCCACATGACGGGAAGCCAGTGAAGCGGGGAGGAGAGCCGAATACCAAGCGACAAAACCGCAACGTTAAATGAAATATAAATCTATTCCTTCCCTTTTTTTTTTTTCTTCTTCTTTTTTTTTTGAAACCGCGCTCGGAGGCTCCAGAGTGCCCAGAAATGGAGCCAAAAATTAACACATTTCCACTCACTAAATTGTACAATGTAGAGCTTGCGATGATTGGTGGGCTGACGGAAATATTAATCGGCGACTATTTTGATGATTAATTCATTTTCGGAATCATTTCTTGAGCGAGATACTCAAATGTTACGATTGTCTGTGTGTTTCTTTGTCTTGTGTGATAGTACAAAGAATATATTTAGGTTTACAAAACAAATGACTGAAATGTTGATGTTGGTATTTCCTAAGTATTAGTACACAGTTTACCGAAAGTATCCATTGGAAATCAAGCACAATATGGTCTATGTGTATTATTGTCAGCAGTTATTTAATATTTTGTGTTTCCAATTTAATAATTTTCTTTCCTAGGCTTGTTTGTAAAAGAGCAATCTCTCCTTCACATGACTCAATGAAATGAAAGGCTATCTCTCAGGAAAACTGCTTGTCCGAAGAGTCCTTGATCCCTATTTTAAGAACTGGAGCAGTAAGCAGTCCTGGGCCTATTGCAGCAGGCCAGCAGCTGCAGGTGTACGACGGCCACAACATATTCCATTAGTTTAATAAACAACATCTATATTTCTTTAACATTCATTAGAGGATTGCAGTATTTTTCATTTCTTCTAACGGGTGACATCCCTCCCTCTTTCTTTCGTGCTCTCCTGCAGCTTTGGTGAAACAAACAAAAGGGGTGCTTTGAATGGCACGTGTTCCGGGCGTCAGTCACCTGTTTCCTAGCAACGGGCACAACAGAAAAAGCACCTGTGGCTCTGAATAGGAGGCGGCGTGGCCCTTATAGTTTGACAAAAACCAGAGGGAAATTAAAAGATATAGACATTTTGAACGATGTATAAAAGAGTATGACCCCCTAAAGATGTAATCTACAACTCATACTGATTTGGTATAGCACAAATAAGCTGCTACTGTTTTTTTTAAAGTTTTTACAACAAAAGGCACCCCTGCTAAAAAAAAAAAAAGACGTTGACTTTATCTTTATTTTCATCTAGATACTGTTTTTGCTGTTGCTCGTGTAGCTAATTTCGTTATTATCATTATCAAGTTGTATTTTCTGCAACAATGTATTTAAAAAATAAAATTAAAAAATGATGTTTATTTTTTACTAATATTACAAACGCAATGTAGCTCGTAGAGAAGATTTTGTGGCCATTAAACTGTTTACATGTTGTGTGTGTTTTTAGCCACACACACACACACACACAAAACAGATGACAGAGGGAGTAATTTTGAGGTCTCGCGCTCCGACGTCACCAGAACCTCGAGCCCCCCTGCATGCAAATCACGCCTCTCGCGGAGCCTCTCCATTGGCCGCCTCTCGCTCATTTAGCTGCTGTCGGAGCGCGCGGCCCGAGCACGCGCCGGTAACTTTTCCCCAGTACAGCTTCAACCAAAGTGAGCTCAAACCACCGGTTTCTATTCCACGGGGACGCTCGTGGATGACAGGCTGGGGAGGAGGAAAAAAAAAAGGAAGCCCGGAACAAGTTTCCCCTCTTGAGTGGATTTCATCCTGAGACTCCAGCACCTTTTCATCTCTCTCTCTCTCTCTCTCTCTCTCTCTCTCTCTCTCTTCCTTTAACTCGCGGTGTCTCTCGCTTCTTTCGGAGGTTTAAGCTGCGCGCGGGCCAGACTGAATGTGTCTGTGTATTTGACTGAGAAGACTTGTCCTACCAAGACCAGCTGAATGTACAGCATCATGATGGAGACGGACTTACATTCCCCCGTGGTGCCCCAGACCAACCCGTCGAACCCTGGGGGACACGCGGGTGGAATAGGCGGGGGGCCCGGCGGAAAAGTGCCCCAGGACCGAATCAAGAGACCCATGAACGCCTTCATGGTCTGGTCCCGGGGCCAGCGGAGGAAAATGGCACAGGAGAACCCCAAGATGCACAACTCCGAGATCAGCAAGCGGCTGGGCGCCGAGTGGAAGGTGATGACCGAGGCGGAAAAGAGACCGTTCATCGACGAGGCGAAGCGGCTGCGGGCCATGCACATGAAGGAGCACCCGGACTACAAGTACCGGCCGCGGAGGAAGACCAAGACGCTGCTGAAGAAGGACAAGTACTCGCTGGCCGGAGGGCTCCTCGGCTCACCTGTGGGTCTCGGGATGGGCGGAGGGCAGAGGCTGGAGAGTCCTGGCGGGTGCCACGCGGCGGCGAATGCGGGCTACGCCACGCACGTGAACGGCTGGGCGAACGGCACGTACTCGGGCCAAGTGGCGGCGGCGGCCGCGGCGGCTCACGCGATGATGCAGGAGGCGCAGCTGGCGTACACGCAACACCCGGGCTCCGGAGCTCACCCGCACCACCCGCACGCGCACCATCACCCGCATCACCACCCGCACAACCCGCAGCCCGTGCACAGGTACGACATGAGCGCCTTATCTTACAGCCCCATCTCAAACTCTCAGAGCTACATGAGCGCCTCTCCGCCGGGCTACGGAGGGATCACCGGCTACACTCACCAGCACCAAAGCTCCGGTGTGTCCCCGGTGTCCGGGACGCTCGGAGGGACTTTGGGGTCCCTTGTGAAATCTGAGCCTAGCGTGAGCCCCCCAGTTTCCACGGCGCGCGGACCACCGCCGTGCCCGACGGGGGACCTGCGGGACATGATCAGCATGTATCTGCCGACCGGCGAGGTGGCGGGGGACGCCTCCGTTCACAGCAGACTGCACGTGCTCCACCCGCAGCACTACCAGAGCAGCGGCTCCACTCCGGTAAACGGGACGGTTCCTCTGACTCATATTTAAATCTCTAAATGTACTATAAGCACTACAAACCACAACCAAATATTAAAAAAAAAACGTAGATGTGGGCGCAGGCTGCTGATGAATTGTAAATTATAGGCGGTTATAGCCATAAAAATGCAATCACTTTGAACAAACTTTTTTATTGTTATTTTTATTTTCTTTCAGTGATGGATTTTTGTCTGTCCGAGCTAAAAGGAAAGCGCATCCAATTTACTTTTTTTGCTCTCTGGAACAGAGCATGCCAAGTTTTAAACACGATTTAAATTATAATCCGTGAAGGCTGGTGAATTTTTAAAGGTTATTTTTTATTTTTTCCCGACTTTTTCTGTGGAATTAAAGGCACCAGCTGTGTGTTTGAGGGATCCTGAAAACCTATTTAATTAAAGAAGGGAACCGTATAATAAATGGAGGGCGGTGTGGAAGATGTGTTTAAAAAAAAAGAAGAAAAAAAAAGAAAGTTTCTAGGCTGCAATTTAAATTGATTTCCAGTTTTAATGCTTGTAAACATGTGAGTCAGTCGGTGTAATTTGAATTTGTTTTGTTGTTGTAAAATCTTGTAAATTGTGAATAAATAGGCCTACTGAAAACATGTTTATGCAATTGTACATAATTTACAAAATACCAAGCTTCATTTTCGGGTTGAAGACGAAACAATTTTTGAGCTGAGTTTAACGCATTTTCGTGAAGTGTTAGTTTTGTTGGTGGGTTATTTATTTTTGCAGAGTATTTAAAAACGGCTCGAGGGAACTGTTCCTCCAATATTAAATGTTTATTCGCATTGATTTCAATTCTTAAATATATTGTCAAATGAGCTTATTGTGTCGTTGTATGAACACGGGTTTAATGACGTCGTGGCAAACAGTTCAAATCTGCTCAAAATGTAAATCACAACATTAAAAGAATAATTACAACATAACAGCAGCCATATTTTCTCGGTGATGTCATTGAATTGATTTTTTTTTTCAGTCGGGCCCTTAATTGATTATTTCTAATAATTTAAATAGGATACATTGTTGCTTTGATAATAGAAAAAATAATAATCTGTTAGATCTTCTAATTATCCTCTTTTTAGCTTGCATGAATCTTGATGTGTATTTCATCAATACAAATTAATGTTGGACATCATGTGTCATATTAAGTTGATGGGAGAGGTGTGAGTTTATATTGAAGGATATGAAAATAGGCTATAGGCATATATTGTTTTTCCTGAAATTACTTTTTGTTATTTAGTCTTCAACCGCAGATTTAATGATATCTGTAATTATGAAATTATGTTTCATAATATACCTCCAGGAGCTGGAGGATACAACATCCTGGAACTCAGTGGTTAAACTAAACACTTGTTGGTTGAGGATTTTCTCCTCAGGGAGAGCACAACATATTTAATAACATCCTCATTTTCTATTTTCCTATCATTTTAACATGGGTCATATACACTGCCATGCTTTAAAACTACATGTTTATTATTGAGCACTGCCAGAACATACATCGCACAAACACAATAGATTTTAGGTATATATTCAATGTTCGTGAATTATCAAGATTTCTCTCTATTTCTTGCATTATGTTGTGAAAACACACGGAGGATTTTTTTTAAAAGCTAAATCCCAAAGTATTCCCACTCAAGTTGAATATTTCTACTCAACTTCTCGCATGATTTTTTATAAACTTGATCACGCAACGTCTGAAAATTTGCTTTGAACTCACTTCCACGTGGTGACTTTGTTATTGCTTTTAGTAAAATATGGACCTAGCAAAGCACCGTTTTTGTTGTCTTCTTTTTTTTTTTTGTACCTGCCTCAGGGGTCATGACCTCAGTAATCTGGATCTCAAGCAGACGTAAATCTGAAAACAAGAGTATCCGAGCTTCCAATTCTTCAGCCGGCCTCAATTGGGCCCACTTCAACCCCGCCTCCACCTGGGTCCTCCAGTCTTACCCCCCCCCCCCCCCCCCCCCCCAAAAGCATGTGTGTGCATGTGTGTGTGTGTGTGTGTGTGTTCTCCTGCTTGTTAAATTATTTCCTTCTTTAAATGTGATGGCTGAATCACTGGAGGCCCCGGGGTAGGATGGAGAGGGAGGGATGAATGAATGAGCGGAGAGCAGAAAAGGAGGAGGTGAGGAGAGCAGGTTTTTGTGTTGTGGGAGAATGGGGATTAGTCGTGGTGTAAGCCGGGGCAGCCGGGGGTCACCCCCAACAAAAAGCCCGGCAAACAACACCCCAGGTTTTATGAGAGTAATTCCCACTCGGGTCTGGACTTAAAAACAAGAGGGCAACAATGATGCAAATCACATATAATAAAGCTGTTTCCATGGATGTCAGCTGTATAAACTGAAGGTATTCATTAAACCTGAATGATCCCTATGGGACTTATTTCAGTTACATTCAGATTGATATATTTTATGGGATTGTCTTTGCTCTTTAAGTTTTGATTGATATGCGAGGGGTTTATCTTCAGAAATTGAATTAGTTATCTTAATAAATACACATTTAACCACATTTAAATGAAAACTAATGAACCTTTTTACTTGCAACAGAATGAATGATGACAGCTAATAAATGTGAATTCTGTTTCGTTTATAACTTGGGATAATTTAAAGAGCAAAGTTAGTGGCATAATTACCTAATGAACTCCACATTTACAGAAATGTACGACAAGTTTTATCTCTACGATGATACCAGAATTATTAAGGACGAATTCTGTCACCAAAAAAAAAAGTCTGTACAAGAACTGTGAAGAGCATCAATTCAGTAAACCTTAAGGTATGTCAATAGATCTTCAAATACACCCGATATCAAATCCATGAAAATATACTATAATCTGATCAAATCATCAAGAAATATAGATGAATACAGACTTTGAGGCAAAAGTCAGCGTTTGCAATAATAAACGTGGGATTGAAACCGTCACAAATCAAGCTGCCATGGTCCACTTTTTTTTTTTTTTACCCAGAATCCCCGGATGCTTCAATAAAGGCCCAGTCACAGAGGCTGGACCCATCCACATGCCATGTGTCTGCAAGTTTCCATCCTCTTGGACACCGCTGCTCTGGCACTTCCCGTTCCATAACCCCCCCCCCCCCCATCCCTCCCTCCATCCCTCCCTCCGCCCCATCCCGCGTGCTCCCGGTGTCCTAAACGTGGCTAATCGGCATCAGTTTATCACGCCTTCGCATATTTCCCTCCCTCTCCTCCTATAAAAACCCTCACCTCCGACGTTGGACCCGGTTCTGTCACGGGAGATTACGGGGGACCGATTGCAGAAGACCGAATGTGGCTCGAGGAGATTAGCCGGGACGCCATAGAAAATAGCAACAGGGGCCAACGGATTCCTCGCGAGGGGGCCTTATCGTGCAATTACACGTTGACACGTTTTAACCATTTTTCAGCCTCTTAATCCGAGGGCCCCCCTCCTCTCCCCTTCCCTCCCCCTTCTCTCTCTCTCTCTCCAAAAGCAGACCTATTGGTGCTGAGGGAGCCTCTCTGCATGACTCTCTCCATCACTCCGCCGCCGTCTGAAAAGTCGTTTCTCTCTCTCTCGATCAGCCGCTGTTCATGTGGCAAAACATTTCAAAAGGGAACACAAGCCAAAGAGTTATTCTGACTATCTCCATTTCAAAAAAAATGTCTAAGCTGAAATGTTAAAAGTGTAAAAAGAGAGAGTTACAAAGTCATCGAGGAGCATTTACACGGAGGAATAAAAGGAAATTACAGAGGACAAAACTTTGTATACGAATTGAATCATCTTTTTTTTTTAAAGCATTAAGTGAACACTGACCGGGAATCGACTTATAAATCACATATAATGTGCGTAGGGTTACTTTTCATGATAACTGTAATTTAGAGTATGTTGTTGTTGTTGTTTTTTAACCAGTTTGTCTTCTGTTTGTTTGTAAGATATGTTGTCAAGTCTCTCCATATACAGTATTGTATACAGTACAGTACATACAGTAAAAAGAAAAACAATGTGAAGACAAACGGGGTACGAAAAACAGGACGATGATACGAAAACATGACGATGATGATACGATTCCTAGTTTTCTTCCCATGAGATAAAGTGCCACGATGTTTAATAATAAAGTGCGGTCTTACATAAAAGGATGAGCTCATCATGGATCGCTGAAAAGACCGATCGGGGCGCTTTTACTTGAAGTGCGGCAGATGAACATCCCCCGAAGCAAAGAGGGCATTGCATTGTGTAATATTTCCACCGCCGCTCTAGATTTGAACCGCTCAGACATTTTCCACGCGGGATGTCCTTCAGTCTGCGAGCAGTGACCCCGTCTATGTTCGAGCTCAACCTCCGAGTCCAACGACTAAAGTTCTGCGTTAGTTGCGGCTGATGTCAAAACTTTCCACGTGAATCTGAGTGTAGACTTTACGCCGCCGGCCTCCAGGTTCTCGGGCATCAACCGGGCCAGCACAGTGTGTCGCTCCACCATGCTGCTTAATTCAATTAGGGCCTTTCATGACAATCAATTAGGGAGTACCCCCTGGATCTCCCCAGGGGCCTATAATCATCACACACCGTCTGCTCCGACAGGCACTGGGGAGCCCCGCCCACCAGTAGCAACGCATCCTTTGCTACTGGGAGCCACGCGGAGGCAGCTTGTGCTTCATTTCAAGGCATTTTACTTCAGATTATGTTATTTTTTTTCTCACTGGCTGCGTGTTCAATGTAGATTCCCCCCCCCCCCCCCCCCCCCCCCCCCTTTAAGTTGTGCCGTCTGCACCGTTTCCCTGCATGTAAAGGGCTTTTAAGAGGAAGGTTTCACCGGCTTGTTTGTTTTCTCTAAGCTTTGGGTTTGGGATAATTGGTAATCACTTCCAGAGATTAAAGCTTTGTTTTTCTGAAGCGTTGCTGAATACAACCACACTGATCAGTAGAGTATTTACTGGAATATTTGGTATAATAATATCTCAAAATAGACAGACAGCAATGGGTAATGGGAAATAACTAAATACATGTACTTAAGTACTGTACAATTTAGGTACTATTGCTACTACTGTTAGCTATAGTTATTAGACATTTTGTAGTTGGACATTTTACAAACAAAACTGACTAACTGCATATCAAACGTGATGGATTCTTACAGACTAAAATAGCCAGGAGTGTGTACACACACACACACACACACACACACACACACACACACACACACACATTTGTAACAGCGTTATCAGTTCATGTTATCACTGACTACAAAGTCTACACAGCAATCACACATCTATGTTGATTTCATGTATTGATGCATTTTTGAAATATTATAATATAATAATATAAACGACATCCTATTGTACCATTCAATGGCGCTGTCCAGGTGCTGAAATGAACAAGTTTCAGTATTCCTGAAGGTAATAATTGTACTATTTCATGTTCTTATGGCCCTAGCAGAATCACATTCACTCCTACCTTTAAACATGTTTTAATAATAATAATTTTCTTTTACATTGTCCCTCATGTTTTAAAGGCTCACAGACATTACAATGCAAAATCAAGCACACGCGGGAGCTTTATTATCCCCTGACAGGAAGAACACTATGGTCAAAACCTGGAGTATTTACATGTGTATCATTAAAACTTATGAACGTCTTCTTGCAAACTACATAAGGCTTCAGCCTTAAGTCGTGAATGGTATTCGTACAGCAATAGGAGCTGACGCCGGACAATGGAAAGCAAAGAACAGCTTTTACTTTTAAACCAATTATAAATGCAGGAGCAAAAGTGAGGTCTCCTCGAGCCAATTACCTCAAACACCACGGTGCTTTTTTTTCTTCCTCCGGAGGGTTGAGGCACAAGAAAGAAAGGAAAGAGCGCGAGAGAGGGAGAGGAAGAAATGGAGGAGAACAAGAAACACTAACATGATTACAACTGCAGCTCGGGCTCAGGTAATCACCGGAGTTAAAAGGTCTCCTGCCAGCCCAGAGGCCAACGAACCGCTCGCTCCCTTTCACCTCTGCGGAGAGGAACTCTGTCATTTGCAGATTGCAGGTGAGATCTGGTTCACGTCTCTCCAGCCTCCCCCCACTCTGGCGGCCAAAAACACTGGTCATTAGTGCCAATCATCAGCCAATGGTGGCATAATTATTTAGTGGTGTTTGACATGGGGAGACCTGTGTGTGCGTGTGTGTGTGTGTGAGTGTGTGTGTGTTTAGAGATTTTAACAGCCAATGCAGACATATTCTTGGTTGGGGAAAAAAAGCTACCGTTTCGGAGCGTTTGGATTGTGTTTTATATTTAAAGATTGAAAAAACAAAATTGTCCATTGCGTCAAAATGTTATTAGCCGATTGAATGGGCATTATCGGTCTCACAGATGTGGGTCATAAGGAGCCGGCCACACCCACTGGTAGGTTCAGAAGGCCGCTCAGTCACGTAGTCGTCGGCTACTTTGAGAGGTAACGCCATGATGTGTTAGGATTATCAGCACATGGAGTGTGTTTATGTTAATAGGAGGCATTTAAAATGGATTTTCTAAATGTCTCTTGTTTGTTTCTTCGTCATGTTAAAACTAATTCTGCACCGCTGCTGTTGTTGTTGCGTAACCACGCGTCACCCAACGCAGTTTTTCATCCGCGTTATGTTCCCCGTCTACTTTAAAAGGCCATCTATAAGTATTAAAATGGCTTTGACTAGTGCCATGGACTATTACAGTCTGTTAAATTATTTCAATTCAGTAAAAATACAGATATTCCAGATGCTGTAACATACAGTGATGGATACATCTATGTGCCATAGAAATGCTTTTGAATTTGAGTCCCAGTGTTTTTCCTGATTAGGCATTTAACAAATAGGGTGTCATATCTTTTTTGTTTTTAATACATCATTTTCTGAGTCAATATTTACCATCAGTGACCATAGTGACAATTGGGCCATGGTAGCTTTTGGCGAAGTGTTCGTTTAGTAGAGTATGAGCGTGTGTGTGTGTGTGTGTGTGTGTGTGTGTGTGTGTGCGCGTTTGGGTAAAACAATATGCTAATCTCCGGCGTGGAGGAGAGGGATTTGCTGTATAAAGGAGAGAGAGAGAGGAGCATGCTTGTTAGCGATAGCCTGGCTGAAGATTCCTACACACACCCACCTCCCTGATCCACTTCCATAGGCCTTTGTGTGTGTGTGTGTGTGTGTGTGTGTGTGTGTGTGTGTGTGTGTGTGTGTTTGAATGAGAAGGATCTGTCGGAATATTTGGTTTCATTATATACGTTTTCTGTTTTGTGTCACTTGCAAATGTTGGGTATTGAATAATGATATCCATGTGATCCATCCATCCATGTGTTTGGTGCGTGCATGTTGATGTGTGTCTATGCATAAGTGCGTGTGTGCGTGTGTATGTGTGTGTGTCTAAGTGTGTGTACAGGAGGATGATCTGTGTTGGCAGCCAGTAGTTGTGGACTCAGATTAAACATGGAGAGGGATTCAGTCTGAGGTATTTACAGATTCTCATTATAGCCTCAGAATATGAGTGCACACACACACACACACACTAATCTTATCACCTATAAAGCTTAATCTGTTTACTGTGATTAGTCCAAATTCAAATGTAACATATTTGTACTTTTTAACCGGGTGTCTTTGCTAAATTCACTAAATTCAGAATGTAAAAAACTTAATCATATAAGGTAATAACCGGGTTTTCTGCAGTGCATGCTGGGATATGCCCCCACGGCGCTGAACAAGAAAAAGTGTGTAAAGACAATGAATAAAAGACCTCATCTGACCTCTGGCGTCAACCCATATATATGTATTGAAGGGAACTTCTAAACGTGGCCATCTTTTCTTTTCATTAAATCAAATCATTATTTTTATCATAACTTGGGTAACAAAAGCTGAATTACTCACTTAAATGAATCATTTCTCTTTCAATCACAGATTTCATTCTCCTTCTCCTCCGTCCACGTAGCTGCGAGGGTCTCAGTGACTCATACTACCAACGTAATAAAACCACATACATGCCCTGCTGGAGCACAGTGTATCGGGGCCGTTGAAGGTGCTCGTGTGTGTGTGAGGTAAGTTCGGTGATGAGCAGCGTGTTGTTTAAGGACTATTTTAAATGCCGGTGGGACTTGAATAAAGAACCTAGCTCGCAGCCGCTCTGCACTCATGTCAAACATCCCCCGGAGGAAACTCGATGCAACGCGGCCGTTTATTTGGACAAAACTTTCTCCTTCTTCTTCTTTTTTTTTTTTAAGTAGACAACTTGGTCGGTGGAGGGGGGAGAGGGGAAGGATCGCAAGGGATGTGGAAGGATGAGAAGAAGAAAAATAAACCGAGGGAGGGTAGAGCGCTGCAGAAGCACAACAGGAGCATCCATCCTTTAACCGGTGGGGAGTTATCGCCCAACGACAGAGCCTTTCCAAACGCTTTAAAAAGCACATTTGAAGATGTATTAGTGCATCCCGGAATCCACTTGCTGCCAATAGGGGGCTGTTCGCTGGGCTTTGTGCACATCTATATGAGTGTGTGTGTGTGTGTGTGTGTGTGTGTATCTTTTTTTTTTCTTTTTTCGTAGCTCCCTCCAAATTCCCTTAGCGAGCGTTGCTAAGGTGCTTTAGGGATGGGATTAGCTGGAGGCTCATCACACATTCCATAACAGAAAGAAAAAGTATGCAGAAAGAGAGAGAGAGAGAGAGAGAGAGAGGGAAAAATTAAAGAAAGAAGCAAGAAAGAGGAAGAGAAGGTGGAAGAACTGACGAAAAAGAAAGTAAGCAATCAATAAAAGAAGGAAGGAGGAAAAACTGATGGAAAAAGAAACAAAGGAAAGGGAAAAGAGGAGAAATAAATGAAGAAAAGGAGGAAGAAAGAAGAAAAGATGAGGCAAAGTCTCGCAGGAAAGAAATACAAGAACAGGAAAAGAGTGAACAAATTAAAAGGGGGAGACTGAATAATAGGAAGAAAAAAGAGCAAGGAATTGATGTGTGGGGACGAAAAGAAAGCGACAAAGGCAGAAGGGTCGTGAAAAGGAGAAAATGGAGAAAAATGTCACAGGAAAGTAAAAGAGTAATAATGGAGGAAGGGGGGGGGGTGAAAGTGGGCAAACAAGAAGGAGGGAAAAAGAGGAAAGAGTAGGAAGAAAGAAGAGGGAGGTAGAGCAAAGGAGTGAGCTTGCCTACTGTTGCATCAGCGCGTTAACCGAGGGCAATATGATGAGAATAAGCTGCATAATGAAGCGTGGAGGCAGCGGGGAAGAAATGTGTCCAGGAAGCCACCTTGTCTCCTCAGTCTGGCAGGTTTTGGCATCCCCGGTTCACACGACACTGGAGATTAAAGACACTGCAGGCAAGATGAAACCGCTAATCTTCAAGATCCGTGGTTTATTTGTGGTGTGATGCTTCCGCAGAGAGAGAGAGAGAGAGAGAGAGAGAGAGAGATCGGCCGTCAATCAAACGGTGTGGGTGGCTCTCTTGTCGGATTTCGGAGGTCTTTTTTAGCTGCGATCGCTATCGAGTGCTCTCGCAACGAGGCCTCCGAATTAAAAGGAGAACATGGGCTTGTTTGCAATTTGCCCTCTGGGACTGACAGATATATTAAGTGTTTTGTCATCGCAGATTTTTTAAAAGTGTGTTCCGACTCAAAGTATTTGTCCCGTAAACCCTCTGAGAGAAGAGGGGGGCTGGGTGAACGCAGGGGGGTCATCAAAGTGTGTGACTTTGACCCTTTGAGGCTTCCGTTTGTGAGCGTTCGCTATACATTTAACCGCGAGCGCTGCCGCGTCTCCCCATCACTCGTTCCTTGTTTATTGACCTTTGATCCAACTCGCTGCTTTTAAAAAGAAAATTCTATTAAATCTGATGATTTGTGAGGGATAAGGCTAATACCTGTTGCATAGGTGTGGTCTGTTAGATCTCCTGTTACCTGGCCCTCCACTGCAACCCGAGCCTCCTCTGTTTGGACAAATTGACACACATGAACCAAGCTGACAGGCAGCCAGATTTCCCTCTCCGTTTATCTCCATCTCTCTATTTTTACCGATCACTCACTTTCTCTCCGGTGAACCAAACGAAGTAGAAATAGAAATATTCTCACCAAGAAACGAGGACATGATTATTGATGGATATATTTGTTTCTTCATCTTCTTTTTCGGTTTGATAGAAACCCTTTCCTTCTTTTTGATTCAGAAATATAACTGTGTCTAAAACTTTTCATAATTGCTCTGTCATTTTCTCTCTCTCTCTCTCTCTCTCTCTCTC
>NC_046967.1:9764601-9839601 GCF_009769545.1 Cyclopterus lumpus
CTGTTCAATAAGCACAGAATATGTTATAGAATCATTTTTTTCCTTCTTTTTTTGTTGCGGTTTCTTAAATGAGGAACATGCATTAAGTGTTTGATTAAGTTAAGAACGTGAACAAAAGTATAGTTTAAGTTTGATGTCGAGATCTTTCCTATCTTTTGGTTTCGAGAAAAAAAACAAAAAACTGAATTATCATCGTGTTTTTGAAGCATTTGTCATGTTAAACGTCGTTACCACCTCTGCCCTCGACGTGATCACCAGAACTCTTATTGTCGACCTCATCATCGTCATCATCATCATCATCGCATGCTGTTGTCGTCCCCTTCGTCATCCTGACCTCTTCGTCACTTTCCTCTTTTTAGGCCTCTGATTGTTCCCGGACCTCTTGTCTCTTTTTTTTAAGCCGGCGTCTGGAGAGGGCCTTTAGCTTTCAGGCTGAGCGACTGATGGTTAGAGAGAAAAAAAAGGGGGATAAAAAGAGGAGAGAGGGCGGAAGAAAGAGGGGAATCGGCTGTAATAGGAGACACACAGCAGGGGGGCTGTTTACTGTCACTGAAGGAGGACGAGAGAGAGGTGGGGGGTGGGGGGGGGGGGGATGCAGGGATACGGACAACGAGAGGGAGCGATGGAAGATGATTAAAGGAAGGCAACGTTCAGGGCAAAGAAACCGGTTGCATGGGTTCTATATACAGTGACAGAAGATGTTTCTTTAGCACTGAAGCAGCCAACAAACAGCCTTTATGTAACTTCTCCAAAAGCAGTCTGATCTGCCAGTTATGTGTCATCACAAATATTAGGATTTTTTTAATATATATTTTTTTCAAAGCAAGCTCAGAGCTGGCACCTCCGTGACGTCTCGTGTTCCTAAATGACACGACGCTAAGAGAACGACAGCTCAGGGATGAAGCTCGCTCACTCGGCGGAGGCCGTGATTGGTTGTTCCACGGATGGGTTCAAAGAAAGAACTGGAGACCATGTTACAAGATGCCACTTCATTCATTTTTGGTGAAAGTTGCTGATCAGGCACAAACATCAATGGAGATCTTCGCTCAGGGGCTACCAGCTCATTAGAGTCCTCAGATACACTGGCTTCCTTTTACCATAGCAATACACACAATTAGCTTCCCCTATACTGAGGACTGTGTAGGGGAAGAAAAATATATTCTACCTTTATCCTTGAACCTTTAGTTCATTATGTTACTAGTATTTCCCTTTGTAATAAGTATATCCATCCATATAAACCTTTTTTCAAGATATCTTTGAGGGTGATCAACCGAAATCCAAAACCATCTAACCCGACTCGTCTATTCAAAGCCCGAGCCTCACATTTACTGTCAAATGTCCAGTTCTATCTGAGTCATTGCCGGGGGCAACGATGTGGGCAAGGCGCCCATGTGCGAGGCATGAATTAAGCACCGCTTAATGTAATCCCATTTGAAAGGTTTTCAGGTTCGACCTAACTACAGTAAATACCTGTCGCCTGCACCTCCTCTACTCACCAGGTTTTTCTTTTTTCACTAATAATCTGCACAACAACAAAACAACACGTTTAAATGTCGTCTGTTGGACAGTGAGTTAAGGAAGCCATAATGCAACAAAAAGGAGTTTAAATATTCAGCCAACTATTGAGTAACTGTGAACTTAAATATGCACACATATTGTCAATTGTTTTCAACTGATTATATACTTAATATTTGTCCATAGAAGTGGGAAATCAAACGTCGTGCCGTCTACTTTTCAACTCCAGAGAGAGAGAAACGAACACAAAACAACACTCAGTACTGATTTGGTGATTAACACATTTCCAGTTCTGTATCTGGAATGAGATCGTTTGTGTACCAACGCTCTCAAGAAGACGTCTCTATGCTGCATCACACACGCACACACACACACCTCGAGCGTGTCTTCCAGACGCTGTTGGGAACATTCACACACTGACACTAATGTATGCTGCTGCTTTGAAGATAGCTGAGCAATAGAGTGGGAAGGAGGAGGGAGAGACAGAAAAAGGAAAGGTTGGTGAGGGTCTTCTGGTGCTTTCCAGCCATCAATAAGAGAAAAGTCTTCCAAGAGTCAGAGGAGGCATGTGTACCGACATGCTTAGCGGTTAAGACAACGTCAACATGGGTCCTTGCTCAGGACATCTCGCATCCTCCGTCAAATGTGTTGACTGGATCTTAATGGTTGTCACTTCTCCGAGTCGAGGATTCAAAAAAATCAGTTCCATTTACCATTTAATATGTTTTTCCTAAATATAAATGCAACAGAGGTGACACTCTCCTGGTGTATCGCGGCGTTGGCATTAGCCCGGCAGACTAAGGGCTCTGAGGTTGAATGCTTTTGGTAATTTGCATAAACGTAAAGGTTTTAATGCAAAGCTCCCATCTCATTGAAATAAAACATGATTCATTGTGTCATATTACCACATAGCTCTGATATGTGACTTGACTTGCTCACTAAAATACTCATTTTGGTTCAGTCTGCCTTTGCGTTCTATTGAACTCAGTGTTTGTGGTTGGGAAGCCGGTGAGGGATTATGTTATTATAGCTATTTGATCATCTATTTCAATTCAATTCACTTTATTTTGTATAGCCCAATATCACAAATTACACATTTTCCTCAGAGGGCTTTACAATCATCTTTGAGTCCTGGGCCTGTGTATGGTACAAAGATGATCAAGAATGACTGCAGGGGAACGGGGTCAGTCCATATTGAGAGAAAAAGGAAGAAAATAAGAGAAATAAGAGAAAGCCGTGCTTTCACGAGGTAAAGTTAACATTTGTACATGTTGCACTGACCTCCAAAACTAAGCATAAAAGATCCTACATCGCGTTTATATAAACCGTAAAAAAAGAAGAAGAAAAACAGTCAATACAGATGAACTTCAGCCCCCCCCCCCCTCCCCCCTTTGAATGGTTAGCATTATTCAAACTGGGCTTGAACAACCTCAAAGGATTGTATGTTTTAGAAGAATAAAAAAATGATAACATTTCTGAAAAGGCTGCCTTGAAAGCGCTTGATCTATTTTTTTGTCATGGAACTGACCGTGAGAACCAAGTATGCCTCAACGCGTAGTTTAATAAAAACATTGTCAAGCATGATGGGGAAACCTTTGATTGACGTTTCTGTGT
Source organism: Cyclopterus lumpus (assembly GCF_009769545.1). Classification (NCBI taxonomy): domain Eukaryota; kingdom Metazoa; phylum Chordata; class Actinopteri; order Perciformes; family Cyclopteridae; genus Cyclopterus; species Cyclopterus lumpus. The sequence goes on from NC_046967.1 coordinate 9,767,731, forward strand.
CTATCAATGTTATCAGAAAGAACTGAAGGGTGGAGTCGTTCATTTTGAGATGCCGTCGCAGCAGCCGTTTTATTCTCTGGACTTCATTTTACGAAGAAGAAAGAAAAAAAAAGAGACAAGCTGGAAAATCTTCACATTTGAGAAGCGGAGAATATTTGAACATTTTTAAACAGATTGAAATGAAATGAATAGATATTTAACCAATCGACTAATCGTTTGCACTTCAGAGTTTACAGTTTGCTGCACAGCCCTCTGGATGTATCAAGAGAACCCCCCCTTCCCCCCCCCCCCATTCATCCCAATGCAAGTATTCGCCGCCTCTAGCATTCGTGCTAAGCTAACAATCGCTTTGCTCCAGCTTCAAACATGAGAGCGTTACCACTCATATACCGGTTGTTACTGAAAAGATGCTTTTAGTAAACACTTCAGATGCTCTTCAGGCAAAATTACCCTAGCATAGATTAAAGAGGGCTTTCCTGCTCATTCACACAAAAACACTCTTAACCTTTAAGATTTCTTGTCATCAGATAACGCGGCCCCGTGCTGCACCCGGGCCTCACTTTCCACACAAACACATCCACTCAAGCTCTCACCTGTCGAGCTCTTCCAGCGTTCTTTACCTGCTGCTGGGCCCGGCTCCAGCAACCGTCAATTATCCGTAAACCAATCCCGCGAGCGATTGACAAGCCAGCAGAGCCAGGGATCGAGTTCAGTCTCTTGGGGATCCGTGTGTGTGTGTGTGTGTGTGTGTGTGTGTGTGTGTGTGTGTGTGTGTGTGTGTGTGTGTGTGTGTGTGTGCGTGCGTGCATGTGTGTGTGTGTGGAATCAACCAGCAACACTACTAAGCTCTGACTTCAAGCAGCTCAGGTTGACCAGAAGTCGATAGGCGGATAAAACTGCCAAGTGTGTGTGTGTGTGTGTGTGTGTTAGTGTGTGTGTTAGTGCGCGTTAGTGTGTCTGTGTGTGTGTGTGTGTGTGTGTGTGTGATATGGGCTCTTGTTGTCTGAAGACAGAGACCATGGGAACACATGGACGCCACTAATCCTGTAACTACCATCGAGAGAAACCACACTGAACACACACAAGAAGCCCGCTCGGCCCTATTTAACGTCCGTTTTTGAGTTTTCTTAACGACGTGTGTATTTCACCAAATAATGATTGAGCTGGTTCCATCACTCATAGGAAGCCGTTCTGAACACCTACGGTATGAAGGTGTCAAATGTTCTGCGCTGATCAGAAAAACAACAGCATAGGGAACGTATTCAAACGAATAACATGTGTCATTGTGTGATCTTCTACGCCACCTCGTCTCCTTCCAACAGTCAAATTGTTCCTTTAACCAATATTCGGATGGGACATTTCGGGGGAACGCGCTGCACTGACGTGTTCGATCTGATTTGTTACGCAAGAAAACGAGAATCCGTCGTTTTTTTTGGGGGGGGGGAATCGGGGGTCGAGATTTGAGAAACCCAATGTTCCCACGCGGCTACATTCTGCCGGAGAGGGATGCTTTCAGGTGAGGGGAGCAGATGCTGCATGTGCATGTATGAACATTTTGACAGGAACTACCGTGCATGTGAGCACACAATGTGCATATTGATCTGTTACATGATGCAAAGGAGGAAACGGATCCAAGAACAACTGACTGCAGTCAAGTCTCTCTCGGACCCCAGAGGACCGGGACAAAGTTATCTTGAATGATATCAGAAACGAGACAATGTAAAGCTGAGGAAAGGTTCAAGGGTGGCTCTTAACCTCATTTTATGACTAGTGTGTGTGTGTGTGTGTGTGTGTGTGTGTGTAGGGCGTGGGGCCGTATTAATGTCCTGCATGCAACACGGTGATTATTCCCCTTCTTTGTCTCCATAATACTGATAATAATCTATCGGAATCGGACTGAATGCTGAATCAAAGAGGCAACTTTCAACTCCTTAGAGGACTGTTGGGATTATCTTCTTTACTGCTTTGCGTATTTATCTTGTTTCTTGCAGACGGAAGTGGAATAAATAAATAAAAAGTAAATGCCCACAAAAAGTAGTGTGTTATTCGCGTACGTTTTTTTTGTCCATTATGTTGAACCACACCGACACAACAAGCACCAACCAAAGAAAGGTAGTAGCTCCTACTCAAACGTGAAGAAATATAATATATATATATAAATAAATCAGACAAAGTACAACCAAGAAAAAATAAAGAATCTTGTGAAATGATGGTGTTTGGGACACGAAAGACGTGTTTTAGGAGCTTATGGAGCTCATATTAAAGTTTGAGGCCTTTGCACCTCGCCAGTGTCAGTTGAACCTCATATTAAATGCTTGTACTAAACCTATTAACAGCTGTGGTCAGGGAAGAAGCTGTTGCAATAATGACGCGAGTGACACCAATTGGCTCTACCTATCGACCCAACCTCTCCCGACTCCGTGTTCGTCTCCACGATCCTTGAAAAACTCCCAGGAGTTAGAAAACTTCACCGAGCACCACGGCCCTCCGAGATGGCGTCCCATTGTCGACGGAACGGCGTCTCTCAGAAAAGCCTCCAAGGTCGGAGAGGGAGAAGAAAGAAAAACAGAGCTGGAGAGGCAGTGAGTGGAGGAAGAAGAAGGAGAAAAAAAATTAAAAAGAGAGGCGAGGAAGAATGCAAACAAAAGTGAATACAGTTTTCCAAGGCTGCTCAGATTGGCTCAATTCAGCAGCGACTGAGGACTGTGAAGAGAGGTACACATGTGCGTGTGTGTGTGTGTGTGTCTATGAGACTCAAGAGTGTAGGAGTTTCAATTCAGCCGGTGAGGTCTTTGTCTTGGAGTGAACCCGGTTGAAACGGAAGGACGAGGAGAGTTACAGTATATGAATCATCGGTCCGAGCTAATTGGACACGGTTAGCTAATGTAACCGTCAAACATTACCGGGGAGAGACGGACAGTGATATGAAGATCCTCTTTTTGCTCCCGGTTGATCGTCCCTTCGCCGCCTTCATCTTTTTTATATTCCTCCTTGGTTTTTTTTGTTTTAATTTCTCTCGTCTCGAACCCTCTTTTTTTTTTTTTTTCACGGCTCTTTAAGAACGTGTAGCCGTCGTCCCCTGAAAACTATTACACGCCTTTCGTCCACATGTTGGCCCGAGAAAATCGCGTCTTCTCAGAATTGGAGGAGATTACCAATCCTTTAAAATGCCTGAATGTTACGGTCCTTCAACACTCTTATCGGCTTTTACCTCGGTTTTGAGAAGAATAACGTTTCTTTGCGGTTTGGGTGGCTACACACATGACAACAATTTAAACACACTAAATCTGGGTTGGACTCTTAAGAAAGAAGAGAAGACTGCAAGCTAGAAGGGATGAAAGTTTTTAAAAAAACTGAATTTACAGGTGCCGGCATCACCAAATGAGATCAACGTTGATCTCACGGTTTCCGTCGTCATAATGCAGAAGAATCATCTCGCAGAAATTGACAGGGTGATAATTTCCGGAGCGTCTGGAGTGCATTCGGGACCCGTATGGCCTCCTTTTTTAGACGAGGATTCAGTTCTAATATATCTTGTCATTTGTCGGACCGAAAAACTTCTTTTTATCTGGAAGGCTTTTGTGACAAATGATATTCAATGATGCAGCGTCGGCTTTTCAGAAGGAGGTCAACACTGTAATTATATTGCGTGTTACATCCGACGGGGGACATTTTTCATTTTTTGAAGTTCATTTGCCGACCTCTTCATTCATAAACCATAGACAGTGACATTGGACGAAACAGAAAGGGAGACGCATCTCTTTCACTCCGTCTGCGAGTGTGTGTGTCCAATACATATTTTCAAAAGCTGTACGATTCAGACAGGTCCTCTTGAATTCATTGGAATTGCCTTCATGCTTTCTTCTTTCTCTGGTTGACCTGGCCTAATTATCCATGTAATGATATAACCCTGGGGGGAAAGGGGATCTCCCTCTATCTCACACTCACACACACACACACACACACACAAATAAACTGGGCCTCCCTATTCCCACAGAAAACCCCAAAAAAAGCCTCCTGCTGAAAGAAGCGACGGCGGCCATGAGAACAGAATATCATCGAATGGGAAAAGTACACGCTGTCTAAAAAAGGGAGATCACATAAGCACATAACTACTCTTTTATATGCCACAAATATACCTCTCCAGATTCGACAAAGGTGCTTCAGTAAATGATAAACGGGGCAGATGCCTTGAAGCGGACAAACCTGGACCTTCAAAACTTTGGCTGACGTCAATCTTTTATATTTGAACAAAGAGAACGACAAAAGAAAACCCCGTGGCTGTTGTCATGATATAATATTGTAAACGACTGCACATTGTTTTCTCGTAAGGCTTCAAACTAATGGATCTATTACTCAAACTGGACCTCCCGGATCGCGTTTCATTCTCATTCCCGCACCTGAAGCCGACGTCCCGCCGACTCAAATCCGTGCTGCGTTGTGTTCTAAGCAAGAGAGAGAGAGAGAAAAAGAAAACATATTCAATTAAATACAACCATCAAAAACACAGTGCGTTAACGTTGGGCACCGTAGCTCAAGTACAGTATTTTATTTAATTTCTTTACGACAGAACACATCCATCAGCAGCCCTTTGAACAGCGAGGCAGGTCAGAGCAATTATGTGAGATTGATAGCGTCTACACACACACACACACACACACACATCATCACAGGCGGTGTATCTCGTGGGTCTCGCTCCAGTGTCTCCGTCTGTATGCGAGTACCCGTGTGAGCGACGCCACAGCTATAAGGTCAACAGGTCAAGTTCGTCAAAGTCGGGGGGGGGGGGACGACACGTTTGTGATTGCTGACGAGTGGAATGAAATGATGAAGGACACTTGAGTAAGTAAGATCACAAACAAGTGTGTTCTTGGTTTATTCCCCATTCTCTCAGCGCGCTCCTGGTTTCTTTGAAATAGCGTCGCGCGATGGTCGAAGGTGGCTTTTGGCGAGAAGAAGAGCAATCCACCAAAAGCTTGAATGAAGGCGTTTTTTTGTTGTTGTTGTTGTTTTGTGTTGTCTGCATTCGTGTGAAATTGAGGAAAAGACACTGGCAGGAGAAACGTTCTGGCACATTGTCAAACGGTAAAACGTCTGAACTCATTTAAATGACAGTGAAGCGGAAACAGAGCAACAACAAACAAAAAAAAGAAAAAATGCCTTTAACGTTTCTTTTTTTTTTTTTCTAAAATGTTCAAAAGCTTCGGCTGGATTTAAAACATCATCCCAGCATGTGGCCACGACTTGTTTATATCCTTTACCGGCAGATCGGAGGGGGTCTTAGCTGGATGCGGCACTGCAGCGTTACAGCTTTCATCATCTGTTGTAGCCAGCACAAGTCCCCGGCCATCGATGATGATGACGATGATGGAGGAAACACGACGAAGAAACTGAAGGTCAATCGTGTACGCGTGCTCTTCTACAAAATAAAATACAAATCATCGCATCGTTCCAATAGGAAGAATTGTCTTTACAACTTAAATACAACCTTTGAATAACACGGGAAAGGTGTGAATTGACTTAAGTAGCGTTAACGTATAGCCACTTCTTAATTAGCCTCAATCGCTTGAGACTTCAAGGATGAGGACTAAGTGGTGAGCGTGGCAATAGTACGTTTGGTTGACTTCTCACCTCCAATAAAGAGGATGCACGCGGCTGCTGGCCTTGGCTTTATGTGAGAACCATCCGCTGTCTCATCCACTGGAAACCGGCAGGTATACGAAGAAAGACGATAAATAACAAGAACGAGACCCTCAGTGTAAACATAACGCCCACTGACAATTCTCCAAATGATGCATGTCAAAAAATTGTTCCATGCGAATTATATCATCATACGAAAACAACATTTCTGATCGATCCCCTAAAAGATACCGATCGATCAGATGTGAAAGTCAGGATTAGTAAAGTGAGTACGGTATTAATATCAGAGGGAACCCATGTGGACAGAAAGACTAGAGTTCTACCGCTCACCCTGCGGTGTGTGTGTGTGTGTGTGTGTGTGTGTGTGTGTGTGTGTATGTGTGTGCAGAGACAGACGACATTTATTGACAACGCCTGCTCCGCTCGATAAGAGGAGGCATTAAAATCAATCAACCTGATTGGTAGACAAGAGGGAGGGTGCGAGTACACAGGACATGCAGAGGAAGTCATACGGCATAAAAACAAGGTTCATTATATATTTTTTTCAAACAGTGAGGAAGAAGTACTCAGATCCTCTACTTAAGTAAAAGTACCAATACCATTGTGTACACATACGATTTAATAAATGACATTATTAATAGTGATGGAGGTGGAGCTAGTTTTAACTGCACTTTGCACTGCACTTTGCACTGCTTTAGCCCGGCGGTTGTCAACCTGGGGGTCGGGGCCCCTCCGAAGGTGACACGAGATAAAACCCGAGAGGTCCTGAGATGATTGATGAGAGACGGAGAGGAGGAAGAGGCCGTTTCTCTATGTGTCAGTTTTTAAATCACTAATTGTGAGATTAGTGAGAGAAAGAAGCTACCGGCGCTGCTTGGAAGAACAGTCAGTTTTGAGCCACCGGCACTTGGACTCCGTCCCGCATTGAGAAGGGGGGGGGGGGGGGGGGGGGGGGGGGATCAGATTAGTTTGTTTCTGCACTTGTAAGAGGAGACCGTCGGCAGTGTGATGCAGGCTGTGTCCCACATTTAGCCTCCACCAACAGGAAACAGGCTATCACCTCGCGTCTGTTAAAGGACACCTACTTAACCCACGGGGTCCAGATAAATGAACTCATCTTACAGATTGATGTTCACATTAAACACAATGCCCCCCCCCCCCCCCCCCCCCCCGTATGATAGATTTGTGACTTACACATGTTTCACATGTCGGATACTAGATATCTGGATTTTTGGGTACCAACATTGTGTCGTAAAGCTGCAGAAGAAAACATTTTGAGTGTCCATCCAATCCTGCAGTGACACTCAGAATGAGATGTTTCCAGTATATTTTTTTTCTGCATTCTCATAATGTGTATAGCGTATGAAAGCATAAGCAGCCGCGTGAAATGGAGGATCGAGGGGGTGGCCTTGAGCGAACAGAGGAGGCAGTGTGTTTGGATAACGTTCTTGTGTACTCCAGATGAGCCCCTTCAGCTTCCAGCGAACTAGAAGTCTTTAAAGCCCTCAGATTGTCTTGTTTTGTGTGCGCCGCTTGATTCCATTGTGCGTCGAGACGTTGACGGGAGTGACACAAAGGAGTGACACAAAGGAGTGACACAAAGGAGTGACAAGACTGGAAGGTGGAATAAAGTTTCTGCGCAATTTCCCTCGTTCGGAGGCTGAAGGTGAAAGGGGCGAATAAGAAGAGGCGGAAAGGGGCGATTGTAACGCGTCGCGGTGCCTCTTGAAATGTTTGCGTTAATGTTCACGAAAAACACTTCAATCAATTTAAATTTTTTTTAAAAAAGCCGACCCTGTTGCTGCAGTTTGTGTGTGTGTGTATGTGTATCCATCCTCGAAACATTCCTCTTTAAAAGGCCGGGCCGTAGCAATGAGAGAGCCCTTTGTGCGGACAAAAGAGGAGCCCCCCCTTCCCCCCCACAAAAAAAAAAAGGAAAAACAATGTGTACTGAGTCATAAACAATTGGAGGCAAATAACAGCAATTTCGCAGCTAATTCGTAGATTTCACGTGTGGATGCCTCCATCGCCTCCCTCCATTTACTGCCGTGAATAGAGACACGCGTTGACACCACCACCACGAGACACAGTGTGTGTGCACGTGTGTGTGTGTGTGTGAGTTCTTACAGGTCTAATGATTTAAGTCTAGTTTGAGTGACAGACCTACAGCTGGACATGTGCAGAAACACACACTCTCTCTGTTGTTACTACAGGGGTCAAAATGGCCGTATTTGAGAGCCGAACATAGAAATGTTTAAATGTACAACATAGCCGTGCTCAGTTCTTCCCTTTACTCATCATCATTGCATAAGTAGTTGTGTCTACCCAGAACAATGTCGAGTAGAGGCTTCAGGACTGAGCTCATGGAAGTTGCAGCACAAGATGACAGAAGACCCTCCACGCTGTCTTTGTTGGTGGTTTTCATTCTCCCGTCGGCCTCTGATGATGTGCAGAGGGGAGCGGCCGTATCAGATTACATGTGAGCGATTGGGAAGTCTCGAGCCGGAGGAGAGAAGTAAAAAGAAGCCGGTGAAGCGAAGTGTCGCGGCGGCAGCATTCAGGGCTATTGCTGCAGGGTAGAGGAAGAGGAGGAGGAGGCCCAGGACGGAGCCCTGTTGAACCCCTACCACCAAGTTAGCCGGCTTCCGGCTTCATATCTGGCAACTTGAAAGTCGTGTCAATCTTCTCATCCTCATAAAACACTAAACTTCCCCAAATGTCAAACTTTTGTTCTTCAAGCCCTCGTCATCTCACAGCGGAAGAGGATGTTGCGCATGGCACTTTACAGGATTACCTTTGAATGCTCACACTCTGAACTGTTGCTTTATTGCAGCTTCACACGGATAAGTGGGGAAATGAACCGATAATCTTCTCTGCCGGTCCCATTGCGGAGTATTTTTTGCTTGATTGGAGGTGTGAATTCATCTCAATCTAACACACTTTTGTTACAGCCCTTAAAAAAAAAAAAACATACAGACACCTGCAGTAGCATAAAAAAGTGCGTTACGCGCTTCAAGCAATCCAACCTCAAGCAGTTCAAGATGAAGGAAGCCTAAATTGGTGGTGAGGAGGTTGTGAAGGACTTGGTTACACCTTGAATTACACCTCCCACCTCGCTATATATTTTAAATCTATACGAAGTAATACACCATAAACATGAAATTAGAGGTAGAACTCAATGCATATTTATAGTTTTTAGTGGCGCTTTGATGGAATAGGCGGTAAAGCATTGAGACTTTTGGTCGCTCTTTGTTTTAAAATGATTGAATTGAGTCATTGCAATTTTACTGCAAAAAAAAATAATCTCTGGGATGGTAATGGAGGTCTGTTCAGCCACAAAAGGGAACGCACAACCACTTTCCACCATCGACTTCGTCGTATTTCTCCCTTCTTCCCCGCGTTTCACCTCTCCACAGTCTTGCCCTAGATATTTCTCCACCCTTGTCAGACACACTAACTAGCGGGGGTCTCATCGGCTGCCAGCTGTGGAGGAGAGGACGTGGAGATCAGCGCAGATGAGAAGTGAAAAGGATGAAGGGAATCCAAATCGATCCGAAACCTCAATCCTAATCTTGTTGACGTCCTCGGATGGTGGAGACGGCAGCCCTGGAGCAACTTCGGGGGAGCACATTAAATCTAAAAATGATCTTTAAAAAAAAAAAGACAGAAAAGAAAACCCATTTCCTGAGTTTAGTTTGAGCAGGTTGGTTAAATGCTCTGAACTCTACTCGGGAAATATCCTTTTGATTGTATCTCATCAGCTCCAGATGTTTAGAAACTCCTCCGGTGAGTTGGATTTGTCAACTTTGAGCCCTGAAGGCCCCAGAAGTGGTTGGTGCACTTCAGTAATACTCTACTGCATCCCTGTGGCGGAGGCATGAAGTGCAGCTTTAAAAAATAAAATCACATAATTTCAGTTTTTTTTTGTTTATTTTATTTTTCAAGCAAAAAGGTACAGCTGTTTGCCATCAATAGCTACAGAAATGTTGGCAAAAATCCACAAGTAAATCTTGATATGACTCTGTTAAAAACTGTATATAAAAAAGACCCCAAAACTGTACATCAATTAACATAACTACATGTATACGTATTGTATATGTACTGCATCCGAGAGCACAGCGATGTATAGATACTGCTGGTTATGAGAAATATAACACCACACAATAAAAGATTAACATTCTGTTCGAAAGGCTGTCAGTTTTAGGTGATGCTGAAAGATCATTGCAGTTGGGAGGAGACCTTGAATGCACCATTAATGGCTCTGAAGGGTCTCTACAGCAGAGTGTCGCCCCCGTCAGACGCGTGAGGTCCAGTGCAGGCGTGTAACCGGGCCAACGGGAATCTGTATTAAAGCATTAAAGCTGTGCCAACGCACACGTCTAGTGTTTGCTCTCGTCCGGTTGTTCTAATATACTCGTCTACGTAAATAAGACACACATCAAATACTGTCTCCAGAATGTATAAAAGAAAAAGATCTCTCACGTACACAGGTGACCTCACACAGAGAAGGATATTCGGACTTCCAGACGCCTCGAAATGTCAAAGGTCAGATATAATAATAATAATAATGTGTTTTACTGAATCCAGAAAGACCGATTGGAGTATTTAAAGCCACGTCTCCCATAATACTCACGTGGAACCGATTCTCCATCGTAACATAAATTAATTTTGAAAAAAAACAGAGTACTTCTTCACTACGGCATTGGCGAGTGTTCCGCGAACACGTTTTTTGTTGTTGTTGTTGTGGATCATTTACGTGCAAGGCAATATTTAAACTGTAGGTATCGAACCGTGCAGATTAGTTTGGTTTTATTTGAGATATCAGCCTTAACTATGAAAAGTGTTCATGGGGAATATATCTTTGGTAGAATGGAGTTCCAATCTGAGAAATAGTTAGTGACCTTTTAATTTAACAGATATCGTTCCAGTGGGCTCCGACCAGCGAGTGAGGCCTTCACTCACTCTTCATGTGCTAAATAGGAATTTCACACAATAAAAAAAATATAACATTTCAGAGACACCCCCCCCCCCCCCCCCCCCATGGACATGTATACACATTTGGAATAGAAACAACAACAAAAAAACAGACATTGAACACAAGTCATTGAATGTTTCCGTTATGAATTATTCTTCATGGACGGCGTAACTCACGGATTCATTCTCTCAGTCACGCATCCGTTCATCCATCATCTGTGGCGTGTTCGCGCGATCCAAATGCCTCTTATTAGTCGTACATTTACCATAAAGCAAGCAAAGACAGTTCAGCAGAGAGAGAGAGAGAGAGAGAGAGAGAGAGAGAGAGAGAGAGAGAGAGAGAGAGAGAGACTACCACAAGGCACCTAAAGTAAAGCAGCTAAACGCATCGCTATAGCAACAAGGCTTTGGTTCAGAGAAGTGCTCTAAAAACGTCTCACGATGACAGATGGATGATAGATGGATGGACGAGGAGATGCAGAGGGGATGGTCGGGCGGGTGGAGGCGGCTCTCACAGAGGTAGGAGAACTCTCACATCAGCATCCCTTCACCACAGGGAGAATGAGAGAGAGAGAGAGAGAGAGAGAGAGAGAGAGAGAGAGACAGACGGAGAGAGAGAGAGAGAGAGAGAGAGAGAGAGATGGAGAGAGAGAGAGACAGACGGAGAGAGAGAGACGGAGAGAGAGAGAGCTAGAAAGAAAGACAGAGAGGTTAAATGTTGACGCAGGAAAAGCGTGAGACAGAAATCAGAGACGACCCTCTTCAAGGTAGACATCTCATTAGACTCTAGATATTGAAGCACTCTTTGGGGGGCGTTTCCTCCGGTCTTTATGCTAAGCTAAGCTAACCCGTGTCTGTATTTCAAATGATCAAATCTCAGTGCTTTCATTTCAAAAAGGCATCAAGCACTCGATAGAATCCTTTTGTAGTGGGAAGATGATCTCAATAAAAAGGACACTATTGCACGTGTCCATTTTTAAATGTGCTTTGAGGAGGAAAGTGAACGCAAGTAAGTTCAAATAGTATTTTATCAATGCTCGACAAGACGTGCACCGAGTGTTTTAACATCTAATTTATTAAGCAGCTGTATATATATATATATATATATATATATATATATATATATATATATATATATATATATATATATATATATATATATATATATATATATATATATACACTATCATATCTTTAAGTTTCCTGAAAGACCTCATCTAACTTTCCCATTCTTTCTGGCGGCCACTTTCATCGAGTGTAGAGCAGAGCCACGAGTGTGTGCCTTGATCTATAGATCACACACACACACACACACACACCTCACCCGGCTCGACAGTCGATGTGTAAAGGGCGCCATATTGTATTTATGTTTCTTTGGTAAAAGGTCTCTGTGGGAAGATAATGTGCTATTTACAAGGTGACATTAAGGCGTTGAGAAACAGCTTGGCAGCCGTAAGCCATTTCTAAGCCATAAAGAACTCTGTATATAGCTCCATAGATACAAGAAGAAGGTCTACAGTTAAAGTGCTTTACAGACAACATGACATCAACCAACTAACACAACTGCTAGCTATCACTGTTCCACCAATCACTCCTGGCTACCTACATGGGAGTTGGAGAGCTTAAGTGTTGAATGTGCGGCTAAAGTTGTTTTTTCCTTTCTTTCTTTAAGATGTAAAACAAGAAAAGAAAAAAGACCAACTCCGATCCACTTCTACCAACACTTAGCTCACTGCTCTACCACAGCCCTCCTTACAATGTTGCAGAGGGTCCTAGGGAGTATTTCGGGAACACATGTTTGCACACAGGCAACACCAGTTAGTCCTGAAAAGAGAGAGATGGAAGGAATGGAGAAAATGAAATGTTTGGTCAGAGAAAGAGAGAGAGCTGGCTAAAGCACTGTTACTGTCCTCATCAGCAGCACAATCACAACACGTCATAATTGTTCTGTAAAAAGTCATAGAAATCAGTCAAATTGGGAGTAAAGTACACTTCAGCTGCCAGCTATCAAAAGGCAGGCAGGCAGGCTTAAAGGGCCAGTGCACACGCACATATACATATATATATATATATATATATATATATATATATATATATATATATATATATATATATATATATATTTATTTATTTATTTATTTCAGTGATTTCAGAAATCAAAGCTCTGGAGTCTGTGTTGTTGTGACATCGGTGCGCTGAGCTCTTTGCACGCTGTGGCGGCGAGCGAGTCCTTCCCGGAGCCGTCCCACAATGCTTTGTGCCACACTTGGCTACTGACTTGGGAGCAGTTGTGAAGGTCACTTTCATTGTAACCCCCCCTAGAGATGGATTACCTGCTATTAGCAGCATAGTCAGTAATTCGACTCCAGGAACATAAATAAATTAGTTTCGAGTCACTTTTTTGTTGGTACTCTTTAGCTTCTGGGCCAATTAGTTATATTACTCCTTTGTCGAGTTCAACTCCAAATGGATACGCTATTGTATCCGATATCAGAATATGAGAATAGAGGGAAACACCGGGCAGAAATAAAACTAGACTGAGGTCTCTGGCCCCGTCCCGCCGTCGGCGTGCCCCCGGGAGCCGTCGGCGAATCGGAGGAGGGGGGTGAAGGTGCAGTAGTCTGGCGTTCTCCGCCAGCGCGTGAACATAATTTTCTTGTGAAAGGGTGCAGACCTTCGAGGGTTCGGGGCGTTCCTTTGGTGGCCCGAGCCTCGCCGGTGCCTGCCAGCCTTGGACGGGGCGTGGAGGGACGCCATGGGGGTGAACTCGGACAGCTGGCCCTTGTAGAGTTTATCAGCGTTCTGTGTGGGAAGGAGGAGGAAGAGGAGACGTGAAAACAGAGGAGAATCGACGTCGACCGCACTGAAGAGGGCCAAGGGAGGCGAACCCGTGGAGGAGACATTGTTATCACAGCTGGCCACAAATGTGTACGTTTAGCCCTCTAGTTTTTCATGGTTTTCGTTCCACTGAATAGAAATCTTAATGCCACAGTATAGAATAATATCTTCGGGGATATAGTAGGTTTCAGACGTTGGAAAGAGCCTTCCTCCTTTTTTTCCTGTCTGCTTTAAGAGATTAAAAAGCAGGAGCTTCGTCTAAAAAAAGGCCAAATGACACTTCCCCATGTCAGTAACCTGAACCTGCGTCAGCGGGCAATTCAATTATTTATATGATTTAATTAATAAAAGTACGTTAATCCAATTGGCCAGCTGTGGTGATAATATCCTGTCCATCCTGTTCAGACACAACGCAGCCAGAGCAAAAAGGAAGTACACACATCTGATAAAGAGTGAATAAATACTGTAACGTTGTATATGGCAGCATACAAACAAAAAAAAACATGCAGATGGAAACATAACGCAGAAACATGCATGAACGTCCAGTCCAACTGTGTGTCGAGCCTTCTGGCTCTGCGGCGAGGCGGAGATGTGTCACCAGAGGGCGCCAGAGCGCCATGTAAAGAATCACCCAACCGGATGAGAGCGCTTTATGCAATACCTGGAGGATTATTGCATAATCAAACCTTTAAGACCCTCACACACACACACACACACACACACTATACCCATGTGTTAGTCAGGTAAAACTCTCAAAATCTGCGGCAACCCCATCACTGCAGGATGTTAACGTCACCCACCGTTACCAATACACACACACACACGCACACACACACACACACACAGTAGCAGGGTGTGTGTTTTACCGTGCTGAAGCCCTCTAGGCTTCTGTGTCAGCTATTCCATCTAGTATGGTGACTGAGCTCTGGTAGGTCAGGGCCCTCTCAGAACCTCTATAATCCTTCACACGCTGTGGACACACACACGCACACACACACACACACACACATATACAATCAAACACAAACATAATTAAGGGTCTCACGCCCTCACTGGCATGCAATCGGACTGTTTTTCACAAAAGGAGTCACTTCATGCAAAACAGCAGCAGCAGGGAGAAAGTAACAGGATACAAATAAAAGGAAGAAAAAAAAGAGAGGAAGAGGAATAAGAGGGATTGTATCCAGGTTACAGACAGGAGGAAAGGAGGGTCACCTCTAGGAGGGCTGGGTTAGAAACTCATTCTGCTGGAAGTCTGGGACAGCATAAAGATGGTGGAGGGCTCGGAGGCGAGGCACCGACGCTTAGCCTGCCACGGAGGAGGACCAGAGGGAGGAGAGGACGAAGGGAGGAACCAGGGAGTCAGAGGGAAGAGGGAGGAGGGAGAGTTAGAGCTCTGAAGACATTTACAGACGCGAGAACGTGAAGCCACATCTGGACAGGGCTCAGGGAGGCCGGCCATTAGCTCTCCACCACCACAGTTATCAGGAAGGTGAAGAGAAAGGAGCAGTTTGAGACACCAAGGGAGAAATATGGAAGGTTGTTCAGGTCAAACCACACTGCAAACTGTTTGAAAACACATTGAACATCTACTACCAACCAGAAAGGTTGGTGTCTCTAGGCAAACAAAGGCTAGATGGATATTTAAATATATTTTGAGTGTTTTTAGTCTCTTTTTTTCTTTCTTATTAAAAAAAATGGAGCACTGCACACAGAGGCTTACTGACTTACATCCAACAGAGTAGGGACGTAGCCAAAGCCAGCATACATCTGCTGACCCAGACATTTCACACACACACACACACACACACACACACAGTTCATAAACATCATTAAAAAGTGTCTAAAAAGCTTTAAACAGACATTTGCAAAGTTCAGGAGTAAACGTGTTAAATTGATTTATGAAACACGACCAGCAGAGGGCGCCGTTTCACCTGAGCTTGAAGGAAAGGATTTGATTAGTCATTATTTCCAAAATGATGAATGGAATTTGACGAATACATATCTGGATTTTAAAATGATCCCTATAATTCAATCACGGATGCGATTCTAAAAAATATGCGTGACAACATGTACGAGCATGCACCCACCTGTATGCGTTCAGTCGTCGTGGGCCACAGCGTCCTGCAGATGACCTTCTTCAACACATCTGGCAGCAGACTGGCTGTTATCAGAAGGATTATGCTGAGCCAGGCCGGACCGCTGGACAACATCTGCATGAAGACATAGTACATCCTCTGGTAGTTGAGGAAGGGCCTGGAGGAGCGGAGAGGAGAGGCAGCAAAATTATTTTCTCAGTAGCTTATTAGGTTTCAGGCTGTTACGTTAGATCACGCCTCCATCATCTCAAGAGCTCCACTCAAATGTAAGAACACATCTATTTCAAAGCTTACCAGATGATTCCTCCCCACAGCAAGGAGAAGACCACAAAGAAAATCAGCGAGCCCCAGATGACAAAATGGTTGATCCAGGTCCAGTAATGAGTATCGAGAGCCAACTACAGGATGAGAGGGGAGAGCTGAGAGCAAGCCTTCCGCCTGTCAAACGTCACAGCTCACTTTAATGATGCCAGCCCTCGCTCGGGCCCCTCTGTGCGCCGCAGACACTGTGCAGGCCGAATGGTGCGCACGGTGTGGTTTACCTTGAACGTCACGGTGAAGACCAGCACGGTGAAGACGAGCGTCCCGAACGTCCAGTTTCCAAACATCTGCAGGGGAGGCAAAAAAAACCCAAAAAAAACAGACGGCGTCAGTTGACACCGATTTCTGTTCTGGCCCCCCCCCCACCCCCACCCCCACCCCCACCCGCCCGGTGTTGATATACACAGAGGTAAACTAAAGCGTATTCAATGAGGAATCAATCAATCAAACAGATGGCAGGGTGTGCTCAGACGGCAACATTCAGGGGAAGAATAGGTTGTTAGATGCCTGATGTGGGTGTATTGGGGTGTGTGGGGGGGGGGACTTTATGGAATAAATACAAAATGCCCCCCAGGGGGGTTTCTCTACTCGGATTTGGAAAGAAACCTTTTTGTGCAGCATTACCGCAACTAAACTTATAAAAAAATCTATTTCAGCTGAAGGGAAAATTATCTAAAAGGCTCTCCGCTCTTCATTACCGAAGGCCACAGGGGTGTATGGGAAATATGGTCTTAATTATTAATAACATAGCTCACAATGCCACTGACATAAAGCTTACGGTCATTCTGAAAGGGGCTTTTTCCATAATAATCCTGAGCCCAAAATGTTCTTTCGAACCAACACTTGAATCAGTAATTTAGACTTTCACCCTCAACTAAAGAAGCAATAATGTATATAACATTTTCATTTTTTTTCTTGGATTTTCTTAAATGTCCTGAAAGAGAGAATTAGAGATGCGATGTATGAATGAATGAAGTAAAAATAAAACATAAAGACCAGCATGAAGAGATAAGAATAAAGCATTTTTTTCCCAGGCCTCCTGAATAAGGGTCGGGTTGTAATAATGATGTGATCGTGATGAATGAAATGAGAACAGTTATGACTCATAACAAGACGTTATGACTGTGGTCACATTATGAGCTATCCAAAGTATGAAGGGAGAACTATAAAAACATGCTGTGAGGCACTTGATTGGTCCCGGACTTTGTTTATCATGGATCGGGGGATTACTTATGTATCTTAATAATGGAGTTTGGTCCATCAACTGTCTCTAACATATAATTCACATTCATGTTTTGGTTTTTTTTTTTTTAAACCTGCATCAACAAAATCAAATTTGCAAATGCACTAAATTCCCTTTTACTTTCTGTAAAAATAAATAAATAAAATAAACGGTCACGCTCCGTTATTTCGTCACAAGAAGGCCTATAAATAGTCCCGATGGCTCAGAGAGGAACCGCACATGTTCTTCTGCTCTGAAGGGAGGATTAGATTAGAGAAGATGACCGAATGTCTCCAATGTCACGTAATGGAAGGAGGAGGGCAACTCTTTTTTTTTTTCCTTCTACATTCATCTATCCCCTGCTTTTACCTGAAGTTGTTACACACACACACACACACAGAATGGAAAGTGTTCGATCACTACATTAACACTGCACAAACGTCTACAGCTGATGTGTCTACACAGCAAGCACTGACGGGCTGGACATGAGATGAGCGGCGAGCGGGCGATGAGAGGTTCAGTGTGACGGGGACCAGACAGGAAATTGGAAAACTGGAACTAGGGAGAGATGACAGAGAGACCGGGACGGGCTTACCATCTGTGTGTTGGTTGTCATTAGCTGAGGAGGGAGGAAAGAGAAGCAAAAACAGAAAAAAGCAACACAAAGGTAAGAGGAAGAGGAAGAGGGAGGAAGAGAGGGCTAGAAGAAGAAGAGAAATCATAAAAAGAAAAAGAAACAACAGTTTTTGTGGCCGGAGAAGAATAAAAAAAAATTCGATGCATAAAACGAGTGGAACAAAGCAACTCAAGGCAGTGGTCACTGTGGGAGTAACGGAGGAAGATGGAAACCCGCCATGCTGTCGCTTCTCAGTATTATTTACTGACCTACAAGTGAGACCTCTTTAAGTTCTGGGTTCAAATGAGAGCCTAAAATCTAAAAGCCCAAAAATGAATCTATCAGACGCTTCACATAAAGAAATCCACAATGTTGTGTCTTGAAGGCTGCAGTTAAAAAAAACACGTTGAAAACTGGGTGATTAAAAAAAAAAGAAGGTGAGAATAAGCTGAGATTTAAGCCACAAAGAACAATATTCTTGCTTTATGTGTATTAATAAATGTAAAAACGGCTCAAAGACTCAAATGACAAGCAGCAAATTAGACGTGATAGATGTGTTTGGTAGAGAACTTAAAATCAAACAAAAAAAACATGTTCCATTGAAGCATCAATTTTATACACATTTTAAAAAACGTCCAACCTCTACGGGAAATTGTAAAAAAAATAAATAAATGATGTCGCCGTTAAGCAGCCCGTAGATGTCCTCTCGCCCCCAAGACGTGCGTGAGAGGAGCCGTCTCCGACCCGTGGATGTTACCTGTCCGTTGCTGGTGAAGGTGGTGTTGTCGAACAGGAAGTAGACCCCGAAGAACATCACGATGGCGTCATACACACCCAGGACCGTCCAATATATGAAGATGGGCCAGCGCAGCAGCGAGTTCTTCGCAATATCTCTGAAGACAAACGCAAAGAGCACAGTGGACAGAATGAATGACTCATGTTGACGACCTCGCATGTTAATCAATACTGCATTAGCGGCCTCTGGGAGGACCATAACCAGAAATGACTGTCATCAAATATTCTAATTAGATTTAGCTTTCAAAACGCAGTAACTCATGAATACATCAGTGATGTAGGCGCCTCATGAATACTGAAAAACACTAAATGACCTGATACTAATTATGTGCCCTCAGAAGTCTTGTTGTTGTTGTTGTTGTTAGAAAGTCTGGTTATGTGAAACCTCCAGTCTTCTATTGAGCAAATGTCTCCCGTGAATGGATGCAACAAAAAAAAAATCAATAGAAAATGTTTATGCCCGCCGTCTATTAGTCACATTGATTTAGTGTACCCTTTTGCCTTTAAAAACACTTCAATCTTCTGCTTTCACTTTGCACATAAACAATCCAACGGAGGTCCGCCTTGAAATGTGTACTCGCTCGTCACTTTTTGCTTATGAGTTTTCAGCACACACACACACACACACACACACACTCTGGGGAGGTGGCCCAATAGAGCGCAGCGATGAACAGGAAGTTAGCAGACGAGATAGCGGCAGTAACCTATAGAGAGACGGGTCCCTCCTCAGGATGTCCATGTGGATGTGCTGCTCGATGAGACTGTAGAGCAGGATGGGCAGCGAGGTGAAGCTGATGTTGTACAGGGTCAAGTAGGCCGTATCGTACAGCGGCTGGGGAGAGCACGAAGCATTATTTTACTTCTCATGATTGTGTGTGTGTGTGTGTGTGTGTGTGTGTGTGTGTGTGTGTGTACACCTACCTGTTGAGAGAAGCCGCAGAAGAACTGGTAGAGGAACTGGGGGAAGATGAAACAGACATTCTGGGAAAAGAGAGAAAATGTACGAGAGATAAATGCAGGTTAGCAGTTGTCTTATTGGTTCAAAGTGGTTTGTTTGTTTGTTTGTATGTTTGTTTGTTGCAAGTTCTTGCGGACATCAAAAGAACGCAACTAAAAAGGAGAGATGAACTTCAACGCAGTTTAAGTTCCCTTTAAAAAAAAAGACAAATTAAATCAACGGAGATAGATTTGGCTATTCGTGCTGATTCTTACTGTTTGATTTGTATTAATATCTGTTGCAATATCTGTTTTTTTTTTTTTTTTAAATGTACTCACCTCTACCAAAAATACCACAACTTGCAACTAAGCCACAGCTTCACAATAAAAAAGGAATACCAATCTAAATGTATACGTAATACACAAAACAGACTACCTTGTAGAAGAAGTATTGCACGAGTTCAGAGATGCGTATGTAGTAATAGTGTCCGTGGACGAGCAGCATCTTCTTGAGGTGTTTGAACTTTGGGATGGCGTAGTCGCTGTTCCTCACTGCCTGGCGACCCTCCTTACCCATGATGCCTTGAGACGCACAGAAAAAGGAACACATTGCACACCTGTACGGTGAGGGCGAGGGGCCGACTTCGTGAGCTTCAGTGTCGTGGGAACTAACCGATGCCGACGTGGGCCTCCAGGATCATGCTGACGTCGTTTGCTCCGTCTCCGATGGCCAGCGTGATCGGGTGCTCCTTGGAGGCTTTGATCAGCTTCACAATCTAGAAACGCGAGAAGAAAAAAAAAACAACCTTTGACTCCTTCGAACAGCTGAATGGATCGACGCGAAGCATCGCTCATATTCTCCTCCCCTCCTCTCCCTCCCTTCCCTCCCCCCCGACTCATTCTGCTCGGCGGTCTTCTGTACCTGGGCTTTCTGCAGCGGCGCCATCCGACAGCAGAGCACGGCGCTGCAGTTGCGGCAGATTTCCAGGAAGATCTCTTTGTAGTTCCCCGAGTTGGAGTCCTCCTGCGCGGGCCTCATCACGGCAGAGAGGGTGGCTCCATCGATGATCAGACCATAGTCGGTACAGTCGCCTGATAAACTGGACAAACAGAGGACCGGTCAAATAGATGGACAGCGGAGAGGGGGGAGGGGGTTGTAGAGCTCCTTCCTCACCCAGAGAAGGAGTCCCTGGTCATGCCTCCGTGCTGCCTCAGCACGGTCCTGCTCAGGTCAAACAGGACGTCGTGAAGGCTCTGCTCCTCGGTGCGCTTGGTGGTCAGCTCCAGGATCTGGGTGTTGCGGCGAAACAGCTTGCTGGCGTAGCAGGTTGCGGCCGCCGTCTCCATCTTATCGCCGGTCAGCACCCACACCTTCATCCCCGCCTTGTGGAGGGACTCAATGGTGTCGGCCGCTTTCTCCTGGAGCCTGTCGTGCGGGGAGGGGTCAGGGAAACAAAGAGAAGTATTCAATTCTGCTTCTTCCTGCACAGGTTGACTCGTGTTAATGATCCCTTTAAAGCCTGCACTGTAATTGCTCCAAAAAGGGCAGGCGTGCTGGTTATAATAGACTGGATTTCTATCTATAACAAGCAGCGAAATGAAACGGAGATCCTCCACCTGTCCTCCACAGCAGTGGCTCCCAGCAGGATGAGGTCTTTCTCGATGATGTCGTAGGCCTCGGCCAGCCGTTTGTCTCGGTCCTGCAGTGCCAGCTTGGCCCCGTTCAGCAGGTGGCAAACCTCCTGGTACTGCTCGGGACTCAGAGGCCGGTAGGCGACGCAGAGTGTCCTCAGACCCTCCTGGAGGAGAGGAGGGAGTCAAACCGGGTGAGACTTTTATCATTTGCTTCTTCTTCCAGCTCACATTGCTTGAGTCTGGGCTCTGGATGTGAGGTGTGTGGGCAGCAACTGCTCTTTCTATTTGAACCTCTTCAGCACAACGCCCACATACTGAAGATGGTCCTGTTCCTGCGATTAATATGTAGCGAGGTATTTATGCAATTCATCTCAAAGGGTAAGCCTCTTTCTGTTTCAATCAACCCGTCATATTCATTGGTCCATTTGGAAGCAGTTTACATCTTTTAAGTGAAGGAGGGCCATGCTTCCTGTGGTAACCACGGAAACCTTCGTGCTCACGCGACCTCGAAGCTCTCGCAAGACGAATAAATGTAATAATGTTCCAAGATAAAAATACTTTTATGAATCTATAGTAGTACATTATGGTGTGTGTGCGTGTGTGTATGTGTTCATACCACTGCGTTGTGCTCCACCCGAGCTTTGATCTGCTCCACCTTGCCCGATACGACCCTGGGGAAGATGGCGGAGTCCGCACCTTTACAGAACAGATAGAGCTCTCCTACACACACACACACACACACACACACACACACACACACACACACACACACACACACACACACACACACACACACACACACACACACACACACACACACACACACACACACACACACACACACACACACACACACACACACACACACACACACACACACACACACACACACACACACACACACACACACACACACACACACACACACACACACACACACACACACACACACACACACACACACACACACACACACACACACACACACACACACACACACACACACACACACACACACACACACACACACACACACACACACACACACACACACAAAAAAGAAGTGTGTGAGAAAGAAACCATATTAATAAACCTTAAACATGCACATTCACAGTTTGAAGCGTGTTACCTGTGCTGGACCTCACAATGACGCTCATCCTGCGTCTGACTGAGTCGAACGTCAAAACCTCCAGCAGCTGAAACCTAGAAAAAAATAAAATAAAATCACACAAACAACATTTAAATTATCCTTAAAATCTTTTATAGAAACCTTTAAAAATCCCACTAGATGAACAAAAACGTAGGCTTAAAGAGATAAACAGCATTGTCCTCACCTCTCAATCTCATCCTCCCTGTTCAAGATCTCCATGTGACTGTCTTTCAGTCTGAGGTAGGTGAACCCGAGTCTGAGGCGCCAAGCAAAGCACCATTATTGGAAATGGACATAACTTAATGTGTGTATGTGAGCGAAAACCAAATGTGCAATGTGTGTGCAGATGGGTTTGTTCGCAATGTAAAATGTGTGCGTGTGTGTGTGTGTGTTTGCGCTCCACCTCTTCATGCCCTCCACCAGCGCCACCTCGTCCGGAGAGGAGGAGATGTAGAAGGAGGTGGACTTGCCCTGGTGGATGCCGTGCTTGATCCCGTCCACCGTCTCCTCCTCCTTCACCTGCACCGTGTGGCACAAACACAGCGCCCGGAAAAACAGCTCCTCGTGCTCCTGCGGCGGACGGACGACACGGTGTTACACACGCACACACACACACACACACGCACACACACACACACACACACACACAACCGAGGCTGTGCTCACCCTAGCCCCAGGACCTGGCGATGTGTCAATCATGTCCATAGTTGTTGCACCGGGCATCACCTAGCAACAACACAAATGAAGTAACATTTAAAAATAACATGTGTCAAAGAGCACCAATAGAAAAAGGTCCAGGAAAAAAAAGCTGTAAAAAGAAATCAATGCATCGCAGTCGTCACGTGAGGGGTTGTTGTTACCTGCCCGTTACAGATCACGTCGGGTACATAAACGTGTCCGTCCACGCAGCACTCGATGAACTCCATGTTGTTCTCCGTCAGAGTCCCCGTCTTGTCCGTGAACACGTACTCCACCTGAAAAAAGGGAGAGCAGGGTTACAGCGGGACGCGCCTCCGCGTGACCTCGCTGCCTTCTTGTTTCCGGGGGTGTTCTTCGCTACCTGGCCCAGCTCCTCGTTCAGGTCCGACGTGTTGACCACGGCCCGCTCGCCCATCTCCTCGTCGAACATCTCGTCGTCCCACATGATGAAATAGGAGCCCAGGAACTTCTGCATCTCCACGGTGACGTACATGGAGACCGGGATGATGTAGTTGAACAGCACCATGAAGGCCAGGAAGTCTGTGAAGGCCCTGACCACCTGAGGGAAAGGAGGAGGAGGAGGTAAAGAGGGGATGAAGAGATCTTCTTGTATTGTGTTCTTCATTCCAGATGGAGGACAGACTCACGATGTGTCTCTGTCTCTCTGGCTCCGTCCGGTCGTTGTACCAGGGCTCGTCTCTGTTGGGGTCGGCCTGCCACGCATATTTCAGCACCGTGTTGATGAGCGCCTTGCTGATGAGGATGCACAGGTAGACCACCAGGTAGGCATTCATCGACCTGCAGAGGGAGACAACAAGATGAAAGAGGCTGGATTCTTGTCGGAATGGGTAGTCCATTTTGGTAAAGGAAGACAAATGCAATTCCGACGAGTTAATAAGGCCAAGTGTAAATGTAATCCACCTCCAGACAGTCATATCTACAAGCCATCTGGCTCCAAGATGCATGACAACACCAGATGGAAGGAAAGCGATCCAGTCAGGGACTCAGTGAAGAGATGACTGGGTGACAAATATGAATGATAACCTTTACACATGATATGTAGATGAGAAGGAAGGTGAGAGCGAGAGCCTACTTTTCCACTGCGGACCGCTTCTGGGTCTTGGACTGGTAGTTGAGAGCCATCTTGGTTTCCATACCGGTGTAGATGGCAACCGCTGGAAGGGAGGCAGAGACAAAACATCTTTAACTCAAGGGCCCTTTGTCTAGATTCTTCCCGAGCGTCTTCGTCTTCGTCAGACTGCCGACGTTCCATATTTCAATTTATGGCAACTGAGATAACTGAGGGAGGACAGGAAGAAGCGGTTGAAAGCTCTAGAAAAAGATAAGTTTGTGAACTCATTAGGTGAATACTTCTTTTATTTCTGGCATATTAGTGTCATGTGATATTACCATAGATGTACTCTGTGTTCTTGAGTGTGGCCCCTCTGAGCAGCAGGTTCTCGGAACCTAACGGCCTGAAAAACAGACAACAGCTCATTGTTACAACGCTCTTATTGTGAAAGTGTTGCAGCTGTATTCTTTTCCTCCTCGTAGAAGTGTGCCACCTAATAATGAGGTCCCTTAAACTCGACAGGTGCCCCTGCTCGGGGGAAAAAATGTCAAAAGAAACTAATTCAGTGACATATTTTGACCCAAAAGAACTAAGTGGAAAGTATCAAAATACAACCATGTCTTCAAATCAAAATATCAGTAAATCAGTAATAAGAGCTAAATATGATGGAAAACAATTGGCGGACGGATATGATATTTTGGAAAATGATCCCATGACTGAAACATTACCTGGCCACCGGCTCGTTGTCCATGTAGACGTTGATACGGCCCACGAATCTGTGTGGGGAAAGGGTTAACAGGAAAAGAAGACGCGTTTCAGACATTTGTCAAGTGTTTCCCAGGTCGTGTGCGTTTGTGTGTGTGTGTGTGTGTGTGTTGTGCTCACTTGTACAGGTCCGGCTGCGGTTGTTCACATTCTATAGTAGCGTGGATGGAGTCCACCTCCTTCTCAGTGTTGTAGGCTTTAGTGTCCTGGACCGCGTAGTATGTCTAGAGAAGAGAGAACGGAGACTCGGGTTGGATGGGGTGAACTGAACATTAACACACACACACACACACACACACACACAGTACACACCTTGTGGCTGCTCTCTCCGTCCAGACTGGCTGTAGTAACGAAGCAGGTGCCGTCATCTCGAGATGAAGACAGGAGGATGAGGTCGCAGGGGAAAGTCTCGTTTTCTTTCATGAAGACGACGTCTCCGACCTGAGACGCAGACGGGAGGACCGGCGTCTTATTTTCTAATTTAATTTACGCCGCGTCTGGAGCTCCTAAATGTGGCGTCTTCGAGGACGTTGCTCTATCCCGTTAGTCGCGCTAAAGCAGTTTGGCTAACAGGCTAACCTCCTGCCTCGCCACCTGTGAAGCTCTCAAGTTCAGCCAACAGTCGCAAACATTTGTTCTCTCGCGGGACATTTGATCATAACAAAATATCTTCTGCATCTGTTATTTTAACACACCGGACTGCAATAAGACAATAAACCACCTCTGGCCAGATCCACCTCAAATTGAACAATATCAATAAACCTTGCACCGCTTTCACTTTATACACACACTTAGATACACTGTATACGCTTTCATTTTTTATTTTTTTTTATTTGTACATTTTAATTTTGTTTATTATTTTAATTCTTAAATATGTCCTGCCCTGCTATTTTATTTTGTTGTATATATTGTAAACATGTTTGCTGCTGCAGACACACACACACTTAGATACACTGTATACACTTTCATTTTTTATTTTTACATTTTAATTTCCTTTATTATTTTAATTCTTAAATGTAATATGTCCTGCC
Organism: Cyclopterus lumpus; assembly: GCF_009769545.1. Lineage (NCBI taxonomy): Eukaryota > Metazoa > Chordata > Actinopteri > Perciformes > Cyclopteridae > Cyclopterus > Cyclopterus lumpus. Next base: position 9,793,524 of record NC_046967.1, read on the forward strand.
CTGCTATTTTATTTTGTTGTATATATTGTAAACATGTTTGCTGCTGCTGCAGACACACACACACACACACACGAAAATCCTTCGACATGAGCCAATAAAACAAATGAAGCAAAGCTCTCCATGCAGTGAGAGTAAGATATCACGTGACACACACACACACACACACACGTACCCGGAGCTTGCGACTTTGTTTCCGGACTACTTTCCCGTGCTGCACCACGTGGATGGGGCACTGGTTGACAGAGTTGTCCGCTTTGTGTCTCAACCAGTCCTCGTAGCCCTGACGGAGAGAGACACAGAGGGGGGGAGAGGAGGGGGGGGGGGGGGGGGGGGTGTGAAGGCGCCGCGACGAGGTGGAAATCACAGCGGTCGTGAGAGCCGTCCGGGTCTCACCTGTTTGATGGCGGTGACTGTGATGACGAAGAAGAGCGGCAGCCCGCTGGTGATGGGACTGGTGGGAGTGTCGATGATCAACTGGAGAGAGAGAGAGAGGAATACGTCAACATGACAGACAGCTGTCAACAGAGGCATTAATGTCAAAGTACAAAGGAAGAATAGTTTACCTGAACCAGAAATATGATGAGGAAGTAGAAGTTGGCGACTCTCCTGAACTGCTCGAACATATTCTTCGGGACGAAGTTCCAAAATGTGTACTGGAAGACACGAGATAGTTCAGTCACAACACAAATCTATATTATATTATATTATATTATATATATATATATATATATATATATATAGCCATTGAGACCATTTTACAAAACTGTAAAGACAGATACGATCATCAATAAATAGACCACTGACTAAAGAGGCTGAACAGATTTGATTGAATAATTTAGATGTTGAGAGAGGGCCATTATCTTTAAAATACAACATCCACTCTGGTCCAATAACCACGTGTCCCATTACCCAGAATAACTCGCTACATGCTTTGCTGACCTTGGAGGAGACTATTCTGTTGTCGGGGAATCGTTGCTGTATGAAGGCCTCCGTTCCCGAAGGAGGCTCCTTGTGGCCGATGTAAATCGTCCTGCTGTCCACCCAGTTCTCCTCACCGGTGCACTGCAGAGGGGGAGCAGGTACATTCAGGACGGTTTACACTAGGGTGAATTAATGTGTGACCGGCCCTCGACAGTCGATACACTCCTACACACTGATAACAGGATGCCGTGTGTGTGACACACTGAAACAGACGCTTACACAGTCAGGGAGAATGAGTAACTTCAGCTCCATGAATGAGAGCTTTTGTTACCACGGATACACGGGCCTGCATGTGACTCAGACTGGAATGCAGATTACACACACACACACACACACACACACACACACTTTGTCTCCAACTCTAATTTTCCTGCTGAAGTGTCTTCACAATATGACAGACAGTTCTTTAAACAATAACCAATATACATTAGACTGGAAAGGCCAGTGTGAGATTATAATTATCCAGTTTAACCGGAGCTATTTGAGCTTCAGGTATTTCAGGCGTGTCTGAACTAGTCTTGGAATCACACACACACACACACACACACACACACATACCTGGGTATTTGCTCAATGCAAGGAATGTTTGAAAATAAATCAGTTTTTATGCGTAAAATGTCAACACAAACTAGTGGGAAGCAACGTTTAGAAATGACACCGGGTCGTCAGGACAGATTGAACCCCGTCCTGTCACGGCAGGCGGCAGCCATCTTTAAGCAGCCGGTCATTTTGAACTGCGGTGACCAGAATGAACGGCAAACACACCTGATCCTCTCCCTGTGACGCCTCACGCCAACCAATCATCTCCTACAAATGTACACACACACACACACACACTAACAAGAGGTGACAGTAATCTGTGGCTGGTGAATGAGATGAGTGTCAAGGGGGCTGTGTGGCACACACACACACACACACAGGTTAATTTACTGCTCTAAGATTACCTTGTTTAAGACGGTGACCTCCAGCTATTTATGGAACGGAGGGGACATGACATGGGAATAAAAAATGATTTATTGAAGACGTGCATACAGTACATCATCCCTTCTTCCACGCCTTCACTGCCCTCTCCTTCGCCCTTCTGAAGGCCAGTAGCGATGCGGCCTCGACCCTGAACCAACATCACATCAGAGGGCTCTTACGAACTGATGTCTGAGTTCCAGTGAAGGAGGAGATGAATATATCAGTGCCAGTTATTGTTCCTCGGGTTCTCCGTCTGCGTCACCCAACACGTTTCTCACACACACTTCCCGTTAGTCGTGTGCATACGAGCCATGAATATATCCAGGAACACACACACAAAGATACTGTACATTATCGAGAAGCTACTCATTGTTATGAGCTCGTTAGCCGGATGATTACTTAATTCATGACATTTACTTATTGTCATGATAATTACTTATCGACTCATCTTACGAGTTTTATAGTATTCATCGTTTCGGTTGTGAGGTTTGCGCTTTATTTATGATTTAGATATTTATTCTTTGAAAGGGCGCAATTATACCCAGTGGCATAAAATGAGAATAATAACGCAATTATTTCTCTGACACTGTTGTGACTATTAAGAGTGCCAATTATCAAAATAAATGTATTTTAAATGGTTTGTCAGTAAGCTGCGGGACTAATGTTCAAAAATGTCATTATAATTTTAATAACATTCAGTACAGTATTCATAAAACTTAAAAGGCAAATAGAAGACAAACAAAAAACAGGTACAAATATTATCTTTAGCAGTATTATTAATGGCCAATTAAATGCCATTAAACAATACTATAGAAAATAAATACTATTATATGTGTCTTATTGGTAACGTTTGTGTATTTTTTTTGGTATGGTTTGTTGACTATGATGTAATCACTTGTGTGTACATCCAATGTGACAGTGGGCCTCCTCTCTTACTGCCCTCTCCTCCATTGTTATCCTCGGTGCGTTGCTATTGGTTTCCTCACCTCTCCATCTCGCAACGACCTGGATGGACTCGAAGCAGACGAGCGCTCGCCTATCGATTACATTCAGCTGTCGTCCGGATTCAGGCGTTTTTATATGAAAGCCTCTGCGTACTCTAAATCGAATGAAAACGGCATCTTCGCAAAAACAAAAGCGTCAGGCTTTATGAAATAAAAGCGCTCGGGGCCTTTAGCCGCTTGGCTGTAACCGGAGACTTTGGGCTATTCCGGAGCTTGATAATCACTTTTAGCAACGTTTCACGTTACAGGACGCGGTGGCTTTCAGCGCCGTATTTATAGTTGGAAGGGAAACAGTTGTGGCCACGAGAGAGGGATGGAGAGAGCTCGCTGGCTTCGCTTCTGTCTGTCCCACTCAGCACCCACATCCATTTTGCTTTAAGCCACATTAGTAGAGAGCGCAGGGAGCCTTTCAGGGATCACACACACACACACACACACACACACTGCAACATCAAACATGTATGAGAGGCAGGAACAATGACACAGATTGTTACTTCTGTAGTCACTGGTCCACAGGTTATATTTAGACCAGCAGAGTCCTATTCCTCTTGTGGACTGTGGGGTGAGTGTGTGTGTGTGTGTGTGTGTGTCCTTACTGACGACATACATGCGAGAACAATACAGTCGTGGTAACTTTAACTCGAGTTAGAGGCTGAATGTACAAACAGGTGCACAGAGGACCCGTGGTGTTTTAAAGAAGTGAAACTAAAAACACTTTGAATGTTATATTTGAAATGCATTACATATTTTCATCTGACTCTTATGTCAAAATTTGCTGAAAGGCGTCTAGAAAATGGGATTGTTACTCTCGGGAAACAGGCCCTGATGATTATTTTGGTGTATAATATTAATAAGTGAACTTAAACCTGTGTGGTTTGTGTTCATGTTTCAGTCATAGACGTTTCCTACGAAGCACATCACATCGTAAAGAGCTTACAGAGCTAGAAACTGAAGCCCCATGTGATCAGGAACAGAGGACCATTTTGTAAACAGGAAGCGCTTGACTCACTCACACACACACACACTTCCTGAAACAAGCGGCTGCTGCCCCCCCCCCCCAACTACCCACCAGACAGCAGAAAGACAAACAAGCTCGAGGTTAAGAGATCAGCACCAATGTTACAAAGATGTTGCTCAATTATCAATAATCAGAAGATCGGAGACGCACAGAAGACTTTGAAGGCATCCTGCAAACTCTCCCTTTTCGATGAGGCTCAGCTCTGCGTTTGTGCTCAGGCAGGAAATTTGTTTCCACAGCCGGGCGATCACAGATACATCCATTAAAAAGCCATTATTACACATTACACACGACTCGCAGACTGACACTGCAGAGCAGAGGCAAAGCAGCACAAACCATTACATACATCAGAAGTTGTGTGTGTGTGTGTGTGTGTGTGTGTGTGTGTGTGTGTGTGTGTGTGTGTGTGTGTGTGTGTGTGTGTGTGTGTGTGTGTGTGTGTGTGTGTGTGTGTGTGTGTGTGTGTGTGTGTGTCTGTCTTTTGAAAGTATCAAAATAGTGTTGAGTCTCTGCAAAAAAAAACTGTAGTTAGTGTTGTACGAAGCCTGGCAAATAAAGATAACATTTAAAGACACAACTGTGAGCAGAAAGGAGGAATCACTGCAACACACACACACACACACACACACACACACACACAGCTATTGTTTGCCTTCAGCTTTAACAGCTGTTGTTCGACTGATGACCAAAGTGTTTTATCTCCCGCTGCAACAAAAAATAAGTCCCGACGACAGAACACGGACGACAACCTGCACTCTGCGATACCACACACACACACACACACACACATCTAAATACTGTGTCACATATCGGGGTCGCACACAACACACACTTTCATATCTAAATACTGTGTCACATATCGGGGTTGCATGTGTAAACATGATTGGAACACATGGACACGCGCTGCAGGAGCGTGTATTATCCCTCTGCTGCCACTGAGCTGCGGAGATAAGAGAAACCCTGTCCCCCTTCCCTAAACCATCAGGCATTACCGACAGACATGTGTGTGTGTGTGTGTGCGCCTGTTGACTCCTGTTGACTCCTGCTCTTGAGATTACATTCAGGCTAGCAGGGTGAATAAATGCATATTGTGGCGTTCCCTCTGTTTATTCTCAGTGTGTAGAGCAGCTGAGCGTTTGCCACTTTCTTCGTGGAGGCTCTAGAGACGGACTCCCAAAAAAAAAGAAGTTTAAAAACGCGTCCCTGGGGCAGGTTGACCATAGCAGACGACCATGTGCACGTGGGGATCTGGTGCTGAGAAGGTGATGAACTGCCGCGGTGCACACTGCAGAGAGATCATGTGGAGGATTAAAGATGTATTGTGTGTATCGGGATAAACATCCCGATATGTGTGTGTGTGTGTGTGTGTGTGTGCGGCGGTCCGAGCACGTGTTACCTGAGTCACAGATTAAAAATGCCAGCTGTGCTCCCCATCTGTCAGCATGTCGCTCAGCCTGTGCTTTGAGCCGAAAGGTCCAGGAAAAAAGGTGGAGGATCAGAAAGAAGAAAAAAGGCCGATAAAAGCTGCCCACAGAGGAGCCTTTTTGGGGACCATCAGCAGCCAATCAGAGAGCTGCGATTACATTTCATGCAATAAAAAGAAAACATGAGCCTTGTGCGCGTTACACCTTGATAGTGACGCTCCTGATCGGTTTCTATCAGTCAGAGGAATCCATCTTTACTTGCAGGACATAATCAGGAGGATAAATAAAAAAAGCATTTAACACAAAAAAAGTGAAAATATATATATATTGTGCCACTCGTATTGTGTGTGTGTGTGTGTGTGTGTGTGTGTGTGTGTGTGTGTGTGTGTGTGGAGGGAGGGGGGGGACGGGAAACACAGAAAGACACTCTGGCATTACCAGAGATGAGAGAGAATACTCATCAGTTAAAACCAAGCCAGTCTATAAAGCAAACTGTGTGTGTGTGTGTGTGTGTGTGTGTGTGTGTGTGTGTGTGTGTGTGTGTATCCCGGGGGGATTTAGTGATCCAACCCCTCTCGTCCTCACTGTAATGTAACCACCCACACACACGGATCACATGAGAGCACTGCTGGCGTTAATCAGAGCCAGTCAGACTTTAGGAGTGAGCATTTGTGTGTGTGTGTGTGTGTGTGTGTGTGTGTGTGTGTGTGTGTGTGTGTGTGTGTGTGTGTGTGTTGATACCATAACTCTACACTTGCATGTCCTCACAAGCCCACATATCTGAAGTAAAGACAGTTGAAAGAAAGAGACACAGAGAGAGAGAGAGAGAGAGAGAGAGAGAGAGAGAGAGAGAGAGAGAGAGAGAGAGAGAGAAATAAAGTCCAGCAGTTTGCTTGATGAAAGCTTATTGTGTGTATTGTCACTGAACTACTACTTCTACTATTCATATTATTAGCACTTCTGATACATGTATTCTTAATTTGCTAGTTACTACAACGATGCTCCGATTAGTAACACCTCTTTTTCTATTACAAACTCTACAGCTCCTCCTCTTTTCTCCTCTCCTCTTCACGACTGAACACACATCAAGGCTTCGGCTTCCTGCTCCTCTCGTACCGATACGTTTGCATTCCCCTCAGTCCAAGACGCAGGATGTGGGAGTGGCAGTTGGAGGGAGTGTGTGACTCTCTGGATGAATAAGAGATCCTCCTACTACACAGATACCCACCTGCTCCCATATGTGGGTCAGCAGACCGCTGCGTCACCAAACAGCGTAAATAATACCATCCATTATTAACGAGCACTTGTTCCTGCAGCCTCTGAGTTTATTCTTTCTCCGAGGCGTCGACGCACCTTCTTTCAAGTTTTAATCTCGTCTGCAGAGGTGGTTGTTATCTCACCTCCACAAACACACACACACACACACACACACACACACACACACACCACTCCCACAGGAGCGGCCCGTCCTGCTGAATCACTGCTCCTCCTCTTAGGCAAGCTATTGGAGCTGGGAGAGGAGAGACCTTCTGACCTTCTGACCTTCTGTCAGCGATACAGAGAACTTCATTAGCCTGGTTCTCTCAGTAGGGGAACAGGAACAATGCCCCACACTGCATGGCTTCTAGCTCTAGATTCAACTTTGACCTTTGATGACACGAATTGCACACAATTACAACTGCTGATGGTCACATGGTCACATGGTCCCCCCCAATGCTGCATTCAGGTCACATGAGATGAATGTGGTGAAAGTCTTTCAGTGCTGTAGGAAGTCAGTAGGTTCTCGTGTCGGAGCCCGTTTTAAAAGCTGGGAGGTGGGCGGCACTTTTGAGTCTGTGCAAATTATTTCTATCGCTCACGAATTCGTACACAACAGGAATTTTTTTATCTTTGCTCTTTGTTATTATTATTATTATTATTATTATTATTATTCAGCCAAATGCCAATGAGTCAGCCTCCGCTCACCAACTGTCTGACTCCATCTCCCCGAGCGTTTACCATCTTTGGACGTCCTCGTGAAAATGAATACAAACCCATCTAAAAACCTAATTTAAAAAATAATAAGCGGTGAAGTAAGTGAAGTTTAAATGCATGCGGAGCCAAAGCTCTTTCGTGCACCCCGGGGGGGTCACACTAAGTGACTGCATTGATCCGTAGACACCCGGCTCATTTTAAATAACTCAAACTCTGCCCCTGAACGGCCGGTAACACCACTCAGCGTTCCGCGGGCGTCCTGGAGTTTTAAATATCAAATATTTAGTAGACGCAATAAATAAATAAAAAATCTGCAGGATATCGTCTGGATAATATATATATTTTTTTTTTTAAAGTATCCATTAACTAAAAACAAATGCTCCGTATGCACAAGAGCTGCAAAGAGTTAGATTGATACTACAGTCAAGTACATTAAATATGAACGATATGTTAGCTTAGCTTAGCACAAGGCCTGGCTCTGTCTAAAGCAAGTCTACAGAACAAGATTTTTTTCTTTCATATTTCAAATGTTTGTTGTCACCCGACTTGACTCACCCACAAAGCACTTACGGGAAGGAAGCCGTAATGCATTCATATGATTTTGGAAACAACCTTCATTATGAGAGTCGGTTCTGTTCTTTTCCATTTTCCTCGAGGCCCGACGTCCCATTAGCTGCTGGTCGAGCAGCGCACACGTGTTTTACATCCCTCTCATAGTGCTTTCACTTCCTGATGGAAAGCAAGTATCAAAAAATGCTTTTAATATTTTCAATCTTCCTCCGATGTGTTTATTTCCAAAACGCCTTTCTCCCTTCTCGTTAATGGGAGCACTTCTCGGTCTCCTCATGTCTGATGTCTGTCCTGTGGGGACACGGCCGCCCAGTGGATCATTACACTGTTTGTGTTGTCGGTAATCATTACCACACAAACACAGAAGAATACACACACACACACACACAAGGTTTTCCCTCCCTGCTTCATCATTTGGCTCTGACGTCATGCTTTGTGCCGCTTTTATTTTATTCCCCTTCAGCCGAGTTGGGTTTCTCCGTTGAGCCTCGCTAACCCCCCCCCCCCCCCCCCCCCCCCCGTTCTGTTCCTGGTGGCTCATTGTCCCATGTGCCCATGAATCCTGCTGCCCTTCGGTGTCGGGGGGGGACTCATACAACTCAATGTGCGAGAGGGTGCAGGAGAGGAGAAAATTACTCGATGGTCAGTTTGTTCTTCATTATCTCCGTGACAACCAGTCTCTCTCTCTCTCTCTCTCTCTCTCTGCGAACTCCAGCAAACACCTTTTGAACCGTCTGTGACTGAAGGATTTTATTTACACCGCTATTAAAAAAAAAAAAGGCACTCGGTGTGTCACACGGCTGCAGCTGCGGGAACCAAAAAATAATAATAATTGAACACGAGACGACGGGAAATCATTCACTGAGAAGAAAGCAGTTTAAAATCCACACAAATCCTGGAGGAGAGCCACCGGAGCGACACACTGTTAAACGTTGTTGCAGGATGTGCACTCGACTGCACCGCAGCAGCACCCATGCATGCTACTGTAGTGGGGATCCAACTTTAAAAAGTGAGAGCAAATCGCCAAAAACTTCAGAAAGCAGTTTTGTTTCAGATGAAAACAAATTAAAATGAACACTTCCTTGTTGAGTTTGTGCCAATTCACGTCGACCTGCGCTCTGTAAATCAATCTCGCAGATTTAGGGCCTAATCCAACCTCACGGCACGCGGTATTAAAAAAAAGGACTTCCTGGTTGCAGATTATTTTTTGTTTTGTTTTTGTTTGTGGTAAAATTACGCTCAAATATTAATGCGCTGATTATTTCTTTATGTTAAAATGCTACACAAAGCGCATTTAAAAAAATAAAATTTAAAAAAAAGGATTCCGTGGTGTCATTTGGGTTCACTTTGTGTAATGCTGCACTCACAGAAACAGATCTACTCGACCATAGTTCCACATGGACTTCATAAATCGTATGAAGCCCACTTCGGCGCTAATGTGACAACACGCCGTCTCAATCCTATAAAAGAGACTGCTCGGGCAGCCTGAGGGAGGATCACAGTCATCTACTTTAAGTGCATCGACAACGTTACGGAATAATCAAAGTCGTTGGAATCACTCCAGCGTTCACATGCTATTCCACCGCCGTGCATCATTTGCGCTTCCAGGAAATAATAAAAAAAAAAAAACGGGTTTGTATTTTGTACATTGTAAAAATGCACGTTCAGGAAGAAGGTCTTTTAGGAGAAAAGTGGCCTCACAAGTGCTCCCTTTGGATGCCCATTGAAAAGCTTTTATCTCTGCCTCCGGAGCTCCGTATTCTGGAATGAATCGGAGAAAACAAATATATGATGCATGCGAACAAAACACAAATCCATCCTGTGACTACATGTGGGCAGTCTTTTTTTGCACATGTTCCAGAGCGGACAGCAGACTGTGCCTCTTCAACAGACGAAATCACAGCGTAAAGAGGGACGTTTACACAGAAATAAAAACGGATTTATTGATCGCATTCCCTTCCTGCATTTGAAAGCAGAACCTTTAATAAAAAGGCAGGGAAGCAAAGCTCGAAAAATTATCACACTTTGACAATTGAAATCAAGCGCGAGGCGATATCGTTCAACCCGAACCAGAAGTTTGTCTGACGCACCGAAGCAATGACGAGCTGCTGCCTCCACTCAGCGACGCACGACTGCTGCGTGACGGACAGACGTGCGTCAAACCACCTGTCTTAATGGGACTAATGGGAAGAGGTTAACCAGAAGCCATCAATTTCTTGCAAGTCGGACATAAAAAAAAGAAGAAGTGAATTCTGCTTCCCTTCCTGTGTGGACCTACAAACCAATAATCCAGATAATCCATAGTTCCATAATGATGCTATAGTGTCTCAAGAGTTGGGGCTAAAAGGAAGAGTGCACCGTCAGCATTTAGGAAGAGTGGGAAGGGGGCAGAGGGGGGGGGGGGGGGGCTCTCACCTCTCAGCACTTTCAGAGCAATGTAGACCTGAGCAATGTTATTGTGATGGCCCAAGTTCAAACAGCTCTCCCACCCTCTCTCTCTCCCTCTCTCTCTGGATAGAGGCCTCCATGCACCATTAACCCGGGGCGATCCATCATCTGTCCGCTCGTTCAATGGGCTGTAATACAGCGTTAATGTTACCGCAATGACACCGAGACAACCCCCTTAATGGAGCTCACCGTTTGGGAAGAGTGAGGAGGAGGTAACCGCTTTCAAGAAGCAACAACTCAGGGATGTGTGCATCAGCAGATTGGACCATTTAAAAAACAATTAAAAACAAGCAAAACACAAACTTAGCTGGCTTTTTTTTCCAGACGTTCAAAAAAAAAAAAACGTTCAAAATAGTTAAAAGATGTTCAACTTACAATGAACATATTTGAATGTGAACGTTTTATAAATGGGTTTATAGATGCAAATACATTTGTAGATTGATAGTCAGCTCATTAGAGAATGTCTAATATTTGATAAACTAATAATCTTCCTCTAAAAAGGGCCAAACAAATATAATAAAATAAAGTGAAATACGACTCATATTTTAATCGTCACGTAACCAAACACAAGGGAGAGCTGAAAGTGAAGCAGCAGCCTTCAAGCAGTGAATCCCAAGAGCGAGTGGCTTAGTGAGAGCCAGTAAATCCTCCAGGTAAAGAGGTTAACCCCGGTGCACTTTGTATGGACGGGCAGGTGTTAAATGATTAGCAGGAGGCCGAGAGGAAGCATGCCACACACACACACACACACACACACACTATACAGCTTCACAACAACATGGATATCCTTCACAAACACATCAAGTGAGACACGTCCTATTGGTTTTATTTTTGACATTACCATTGTGACTTAAAAAGTTATTTCAGTAATTGAGTAGTATTTTGAGTTATTAGATCACTGTTATTGTTATATATTTTTTGATTACTATTATAATAATGAAAGGAATTGTTTGTTGCAAGTTTATTTTGTTTGCTTTTTGGTGTCTTTTTGGAGTCATATTTGATTACTGACTCAGGAAATCAAGCTGTAATTCTGCAGTCACCATAACAAACCAACAAATCCTTTCTGGATCAACATGTTTGTAATACTGGTCTACAATGTGGGTACTAATTAAACCTGTGAACCCCCCCCCCCCCCAAGCAGCCTTGCTGTGCGATGACCCCATAAGAAGCTACACAGACTGTCAGCCCACATTATCAAGCCCAGTCTGCTTATGAATTATTGACAACCAGACAGAGCCGGGGAGTTCATATGATCCGCTGTCCTCTGCGTCACCTGGCTACTACCGAATTCCACCTGCTCGCTTACTGGGGAGACAACCCGTACGACCTGCCTCCCCCCCCCCCCCCCCCAAGTCTAAACGGTTACTCCTGCCTCACATGCACAGACCAGCTTCCTGCTTCCTGCCAATTGGATAATGCAGCAGGTGGAAAATAGGCAGGGGGAGATAAGTGATATAGCTGTAACGAGGATTAAGTGTGCGAGGGTATAGCGGACACCGGTGGCCCTTTAATCCACCGTGTGAAGGCAGGAAGTCAGACAGAGAGGCACTTCCTGTCCAGGAACCCAGAGCAGCAGAGGAATGCTGCCCGGCTGCTTTGTGACTCATCTCTAGTTTGTTTCTCTCGCGGCTGCAAACTACACTGCAACTGTTAATTATGCATTATTAAATAATTTATTGAGATTAAAGATACTATTACCTTCTAACCATCTAGATGTCATCCTCTTTTCATATTTCACAATTCAAAAATAATACCAATACAAGAATCCTGAGTATGTGTATGTGAGTCAAAGAACTTTGAGAAAGAAACGCACGCTTGGTTAAAAAAAGAAACAAGCTATTTTCTAAACGATGGCACATAGCAAACTCAATAAGCTTGATACAAAATAAAAAAAAAGGGGCAACAGGAAGTTAACTGTTGGACTAAGATGATTAAAAAGAACCCTCGAGAAGGGCAGCGAGCCGGCAGAGGGAGCGAGTACAGGACAAGTACACCAGCTCTCAGTGCTCCTCGTCACTGCGATTACATTTTATTCTCGTTCAGCCCGGAGAGCGACGACAGCCACAACCATTACGACTCCGTACACTCTCGGAGAGACGGCCGACGTAACACCCTCCGCCTTCTCCCTCCATCGGAGCCGCAAAGCACCGAGACGGCACGACGAGGCCTCGGCTGACCTCCGTGAGAGTTATGAGTTTAAAGAATGCTTCCTTAAATGTGATTGTGTGATTAAATGCATTTTTTTATTTAAAAAGGTGAGGGTCTGGGGCTGCAACTAAGAAGCATTTTTTTACTGCCGATTAATCCGGCTCGATTGATACATTTCGCTTGTAAAATAACTTCAAAAAAGATGAATCGATTGTCTTTCTGCACACCGACACGACGAGTACGAAACGTTCTTAAAAACAGATTGACGACCCCTTGACGACCGTGTGTGGGAACAGGTGTGCATCGAATGCGGAGTCATGAACGTGACCTGGAAATGCGTCGCTGCAGGACGATGTGAATCACAGCCGTTTTTATCTCTTCTGTCTGTTCGCTGGTAAAATCTCAACGAGCTCAAAAGTGTCCCGAACTGACGGTGGATGCCGTGGAAAAAATAACTTCTCCATGAGCATGCTTTGGAGCAAAGCAAATGGAAAAACGATACCTTTAAATGAAGAGTGCGTCTCTAATTGGCCTCATTTACAGATGTGGTCAACCGGAAACCCTCCATCACACCGCTGTCTCCCGGGGTGGACCGATATTTCATAAAGTACTGGTATTGACAACCAGATAAATGTTCCTATACGCCTCATCTTAAGCATTTCGGCGGTCTCTTTGCATCCGGGGTTGTTGCTCTTTGCAGCGGCGGTGCAATCACTTTAACCCAAACCCATTTGTCTGAAGCAGTTATCCAGATCAATTACAGCAGCAGACCTCATCAGCATCCCACATCCTCCCGGTCGCAGGCATGTTTTTTTTTTTGTTTTTTTTAACGATAAGGCTCCATTTCGCCCTCCACGCGGCGGGGGATTTCATCTAATCAGCCATTTGCAACAGTTGGGAGACTGCGTCTAAGCCCCGGCTGAAGCGTGGAGCCGGGGCTTAGACCTCGCTGCGCTGCCCTGCGAGCTGGGTTTTGCTCCGTTTGGATTATTGTGAAACACATTAACGCGGAGCCTAATGCAACTCATGTGGGCCCGGGGCCGCTCCACTGCCGAGTATCGATTGGACCAGCAGGGAGAAAACAACTGGATTACATAATTCATGTTTCCATTTGTAGACCTGGTCAACTGGGAGAAGAAGCGCAGTGAATAAGAGGCAACATAAGTGTGAGTTTATACATTTGAGTACATTTTGTACACAAGATTGTCAGATCTGTTGGCACAAATATTATTGAGGCAAATCCACCCCCATATAGGGTTTAACCTTCTGTTCCATGAATTGATAATTGCTGTCTGTCTGCATGCTCCGTCCTGTCTGGAAACCGAGTTCACAACCTGATAACTGGTGGTAATGACTCCTCCTCTCATTTATCTCGGCTCCATTCGGATTTGATTTACTGAATGCGGTTGTGTTTGAACATGATCGTGCTTCAATATTTCTGCAGATGCCAAATAATAATAATAATAATAATAATAATAATAGGGAATATTTACGTGTGCCAAACCTTTATTTAAATATCTGATGTCTTAACAGATCCTTGGTTACCAACACACACTTCTAAAAAACAGAAAGGTGAATGTTAGGACTGAAGATGAACGGATGGGAAATAGGTGAACGACTATTCAAAAAATGAATAAAAAACATCAATAAAGAATATTGTGGAGTGGTTTTGTGTGCTGATGTGGAAATCAAACACGTTTTCAAGTCACAACTATGTATGATTCATGGGTAATGGTGTTTTCTAGCGTCAGACAGTTTCCCAACGAGATTATGTCCACTTCCTTTTCGCGAGTGTAATTTAATCAGGAAGAGTCGCTGCATCGGAGGAATTTGAAACCAATTGTAATAAAACAAATTCAATAAAAAAAATAGTCTTTGGTATGCAGATAAACGACGCGGAGAGTACACGCGTTATAACAACTCACATATCTGGTGATGAGGGTCCGAAGAGTGCTGAAATCCATCCCCATCCTGTTCCTCTTTCCTCTCCGGACACTTCTTCTCGAGGAGTCCGGGTGTTGGTTCTTTTTTTTCTTTCCCAAAGGGAGACTTTACTGGAGTTGGTGCAAACTTCTTTTTAATTCTCCTCCTTTGTCCATGACTTTTACTCCTTTCTCTTCTTCCTGAATACAAAAAAAAAATTAAAAAAGAAAGAAAAAAGGGGCTCGGTCCGACAAAAGCTGCTGCAAACAAATTGTAAAGCTGAACTCACCTCCGGAGGACTGAGAGGCTCTCCTCGAAGCAGGGGGAGTTTCTTCCTGCGGGCACAGACAGGCTGCTCCTCCTCTGACTCCGGGGGGGGGACGAGGAGTTACCGTCTCTTCCTCTCAGCCTCTGCGCGAGGACTAATAATCTGCTTGTCTCGCGCGGCGGCCAAAGAAGCTTTTCTCTCGTGTACGTCACGAGGAACCAGGTGGTGGCACTGACTCTAGGTAAGCGCATGCGCACTCTAGTGTTGTTTTTTTTGTTTTTTTGGTGGTGTTTTTTTTGGGGTGCGTAATTGATTAAATGTTTCGGTTAATTGATTTGTTTGCTTGTGGCCGGTGCACCAAAAGACATGATATTTACATAATGTGTGTGTGTGTGTGTGTGTGTGTGTGTGTGTGTGTGTGTGTGTGTGTGTGTGTGTGTGTGTGTGTGTCTGTGTTGGGGGTGTTGTCCAGATTTGGACACCCCACTGGTGCTGTCCACCGAGACGGTGCTGAAATCATTCAAACGAAATCTCATGCAATCTGTCCTAATAAAACATTTGAACTATTTTGTGGCTTTTTAAGATTAGAAAAGCATAATATTCAACATTCTGACATATAAAGTCCAATTATTAAGCACAGTTAAAATTATTTTCTTCATTCCAGATATATGTTGTGAATTATTGCGGCAAAAATAAAATATAAATAATTAATGCATTATTAAGCCATCGGCAGTTTGTAGAGTGGTCGCTGGTTTGTAGTTGATTGTTTCGGAGAGGACAGGAGGGACAGAACTACAAATCATGGTGCTTTGTTTCCGGGGGGATGTTTTTATCCATTTGTCCAGCCTCTGTTTCCTGGCGACGCTTTTCGGCGGGTTCTGCTGAAACACCAGCGTCAAAGTTACTACAACAACTACTACCATATCCGGTTTAGACCTTCGAAATAAAATGCACGATAAACTTGTCACCTACAGTACAGAGTCATTTTACATCAAATACATTGCTATTCAGTTGTTTTTTATTTTATATACATTTTACTATATATATATATATATACATACATATTTATAAATATATATATATATATATATATATATATATATATATATATATACATATACATATATATAACAACCCTGTTCAAACTACATGTGCATGCTGTATTTTAAATCCAGTTTTGTCTTATTTCTGTTTCTCTCTGCTCGTGGCGTATGTCAGTATCAATTAGACAATAATGATAATAATCAATGTTAGTAAATACACAGCTCATATGTTATGTAATCCCCATAACATATACATTAACATTTGTTATTTTTTTCAGTAGTAATTGGTGAGTAAAACTATCACGAAAATTAGTAATTAGCTATTTACATTATAGAGAATGTTATAATTTAGCTGTAGTCATTGACTCATACATGGTATTATTATTATATTATAATATAATAATAATAATTAATAACTAATTTCATAGATTCATACTTTACCCTTCTTCATTCTTCATTTCAGATTGTAAAGCAGCTGTTTGCAAAGTGCGCTGCTCTTATTTTGAAGGCCATGTGCCGCTCGTTGTGGTCATATTCTTCCTGGCTTCATTCAAACTTGTCAAGATGGCGCTGTTCGTAGTGGGAGACCTGAGTTAGTTCAGACTAGTCACTGCCATTTATTCAGTTATTGGGCCACAAACGCAACATTAGCCACGACAGCATGGCGACCCTGGATCAAAAATCGCCCAACGTGCTCCTCCAGAGCCTCTGCTGCAGAATCACGGGGAAAAGCGAAGGTACGTCGGTTAACGTAAACGCTCGCGTGCTCCGCACTGGTCCAGGAAGCGGCGTTCAAAACCCCGTTTAGAAAATCCGCACTTTGTCGTTGCTCCTTCTAGTTCTAATAATCCACGCCGTACACACAACGTAGAAGTCATCGGCCGACTCGTTATCGTCGACTGGAAAATTCGGCTTATCATCTCACACGTTTAGCAGTTAATAAATTAGTAATAATCACAACTTTTTTTCTGTGTTTCTGTGACGTAAAGGAGCAGAAAACGGTGGAAAACAATCTGCTGAAATTAAAGCTGCGTGGTTTTTTGGACATATGCCGAGTGTATTATTAATGTCTTGACCGCTTTGCACTTAAGCAAGCTCGCACTTATTAATCGGACTGATTTTAAAAGAATAGAGATGCATCGATTTTGGTATCACTTTAGCGGTGTTGTGGGGCTAGGTCCTCCCGTAGCTGTCAGTCAACGGGCTCGACAGCTTCTCCGGTGCTTCCAGTTGTCACGACAACACACTTTTTAGCTTCGCTTTTAATACAGTTTGTTTTACTGCAGCTTGTTAAAGAAGCCGCACCGTTTGCACGGTTGTCCGGTGCACTCGCTTAGCTGCGGGCCTCCGGTGGATGCAGCGGGCAGCTCGGCGCTGCACGATGGATCAGAGATAACGGGAAACGTATCCATAAAACTCATCGTTGTTGTTCTTTCTCCAACGCGTTGCAGTCTGTCCATGTGGGGAGAAATGTTGGCTTTTTTTTTTTGTTTTTCCAAATGCAAATCAAGAGTGTTAGTCACACTGATTTGTTTGTGTTTACTCACAACCATTTTCAAAGAAATAGCCCATTCACACCAGTGTCCTAGCATCTACGATTCAAGTGTTGGACATCTTTTTGGAGCTGTCAGTCATTTCTACTTGACTGCATGTTTGCGTTTGACCGTTTTAGTCATCACCTGTTTTTTTGTTATTGTTGTTTTTCTTATTCTTCCTCCAGCTGAAGTGGCCCACCAGTTCCAGTATGCAGTGCGAGTCATTGGCAGTAACTACGCCCCCACCATTGAGCGGGATGAGTTCCTGGTGTCGGAGAAGATCAAGAAAGAACGTTAGTGCCCCCCCCCCCCCCCCAGTGACATTCATACTCTCTGTTACACAAACTCTCTTAGTACACGATAGTATATTATTCTATTTAATCCGAATTGGCCCGTCTCTGTTGCCCGTCAGGTGGTTTTGTAAATGATTTAGTTTGGTTCACCTGTTGTCTCGTTTCAGTGCTGAAGCAGAGGAGAGAAGCCGACGCCGCGCTGTTCTCGGAGCTGCATCGGAAACTTCAGACGCAGGTTGGTGTGTTTCTTGGTAAATATAAATAAAGGGACAATTGCTCTTGTGCAGCATGTTTACTGCACTCGGGTGAAGGCTTTCATATGGAAACGAATAACATTTTCATATTCATTATATATTATATCAGGATATTGTTATGATTTAGTGTTTCCTGTTTCATAGAGTGTTCTGAAGCATCGCTGGTCGGTTCTCTACTTGCTGCTCAGCCTCTCTGAAGACCCCCGCAAACCGTCCGGCAGGGTGAGAGACACACACACACACACACACACACACACACACATTGTTCCATGGTAAGTACTTGATTATGATGGTAATAATAAAGGTATAATAATAATAAGGCATGTGATTGATACTGACTTCTCAGGTGGGAAATTATGGAGCTCTCTTTGCCCAGGCCCTCCCCAGGGACGCCCACTCCACCCCCTTCTACTGCACCCGGCCCCAGAGCCTGGCCCTGGGCTACGGGGACAGGAGCGCCGGCCTGTCAGCCAGTGTGGGGACCAGCGGCATCTCCAGTCTGGGAGTCTACACTCTGAACGGGCCCACGGCCACGCCGCAGTCACTGCTGGCCAGGTGAGCCTCCTCGCGCCAGTTAAGTCGCATCTTCAGTTACAAATGACCGTGAAGCTCTCATGAAAGGGCAAATCCTCACTCCGAACATAAAACAAGGTCAGATGGGATTGAAATATATGTCACACTCCAGAAAACGCAATTTCACAAAGATGTGCTTGGGCTTGTTTTATCTGCTGTTCAACAAAACCTTTATAGATGCATGCTCAGGCTTCTAGTGCATTTCTATGGAAGCATCAAATTAGGACCCACAGAGCAAAATCCAGATGTTTAGTGAAAGGACTAAAGTAAATGTGTGTGTGTGTGTGTGTGTGTGTGTGTGTGTGTGTCTGTGTGTGTTTCAGTCAAGCCCCTCAGTCTGCAGCAGGAGGCGGCCAGCCTCTGGGCTCTCGGCTGGCCTGGGCTCTCCCTGTGAGCTGCTCCCCCTCCACCGCTCTGGCCACGCTCGCCACTCGACCCCCACTCGGACCTGCGGTCCCCTCCTCCAGAGCGATCCGTCCTCGGCGAGACGGTGAGAAGACGCGTATGAACCCAGAGCGACGGCAGGTTACAGGCGGGCCGGAACATTAAGATGTTGTGGTTCTGTCCGAACTGCAAGTCCATATAGGTTCACAGCCTAAAACGTCCACCGACCCAAATGTTTTCCTTTCAAACGGAGAGCATTTACTGCCTTCCTGGTATGTCGTAACTTCTCCGTCCTCTCGCAGGGGAGGTGAGCGAGGCGGCGCTGGTGCGGGACATCCTCTACGTCTTCCAGGGAATCGATGGCAAGTTCATCAAGATGAGCGGCCAGGAAAACTGCTACAAAATAGACGGCAAGGTACGTGAACCTGCATCCAGCCCCCGTGAAGCTTTTACTAGACCACCCGGTGTTGGGGTCGTCATCATCGTCTCAGGACAACGGCACAGATCACAAGGTGGCCGTTTGTTTTTCAGTGACGTTTTTTTTTTAGTTTTTTGACTTTAAAAACAAGCTGTTCAATGTCTTCTGTTAGTGTCCATGTTGGATGGTATTTATTGTAAGTAATGGACCCCCACTTTGCGGAGTATAGTAGAAAACATGACATCAAGACTGCTGTTGTTGATTGGACATTAAAAGAACTATTCAACAGATCAATACGTAGCTCTTTGGCTGCGGGCCACATCGACCTCTCTTTTCTTTTTTTATCCCCCCTTTCATTTTCCCCTCGCGTTATCGATGGGGGGGGGCCTTCGATGCAACCTGTCCCGTAGCCTCTCAGCGGTCCTAAACATAGACTCGTGGTCAATCTGCTGTCACCGTCCTGATGGACACGGAGCCACTGAGGCCCGAGGATGGAGATATTTCGGACTCCTCTACTTCCCGTTGTAAAGCTCTCTGGATAAGAGGTTATGTTAAACAGATTTAACAAATGTAATGTATCTTTTTAAATGTGACTCTTACTCAGCCGGAAAGCAAATCTGTTACAAGACGGCCACACAAGTGATTGCGGCTACATTATGTCATAAATCTGTCGGAGCTTTTACAATGACGTTTGTGACGGCCGATGCTTGCTTTAAGTGTAGTTAAATTTTTGTCTGCCCATCTAGTCGATGCCATTCCAGTGTGTAACACTCTCTGGAGAAGATTTCATTTAATGCTGCAACGCTATTTTACTGTAAAAAAATCAACACATTTTAATGCAGCTTTATTGTACCCAAAATATGTATTACGCAGCTGTCTTGTTACGTAAGAAATAAATCAAGTCAGTATTTTTTTTTGAGGACACAAACAATTCATCCTATGCATCATTTCCTTCTCGTCTATCTGAAGATAAAGTGTAATGTGCGCTGTGCCCCACCAGGTGGTGCTGTGCAAGTCCCTGAGAGACACCAGCAGCCGCCTGAGCGAGCTCGGCTGGCTCCACAACAAAGTCAGGAAGTACACTGACGTCAGGAGCCTGGACCGCGCCTTCGGGCTGGTGGGACAGGTACGTCTGCGTTGGCCGCGTGCTCGTTCTTTCTCCATCTAATCCGCCGCTGACCCCCCCCCCCCCCCCCCCCTTTCTTCTCACCCTCAGAGCTTCTGTGCCTCCCTCCACCAGGAGCTGAAGGAGTACTACCGGCTGCTGTCTGTCCTCCACTCACAGGTACACAGATCAAACCAGATTAGGAGATAGGCAATATAATAGAAACGCTCGTGGATAAAAAAAAAAAAAAGACTGCTATAATATATGTGTGTGTGTGTGTGTGTGTTATTTCAGTTGCAGGTGGAGGACGAGCAGGGTGTGCTTGTGTGCACCGAGAGCAGTCTGACTCTCAGAAGGCTCCTGGTCTGGATGTACGACCCCAAAGTCCGACTCAAAACGCTGGCCGCCCTCGTCGACTTCTGCCAAGGTGGGTTGGGTGTGTGTTGTGGGGGGGGGGTCGACACACCAATTTTTTTGAGTATTACAGTGCGCTTCATTCAGTTTGTCTGTGTGCGTTCAGGTCGAAAAGGAGGCGAGCTGGCGTCCGCCGTCCACTCTTACGGGAAAACGGGCGACCCGCAGATGAGGGCGCTGGTTCAGCACATCCTCAGCCTGGTGTCGCACCCCATCCTCAACTTCCTGTACAGGTGGATCTACGACGGGGAGCTAGAAGACACCTACCACGAGGTACACGCGTGATGCTTTCGGCCCTCCAATGTGGCGCCCCCAAGCTTAATGAGAGGGATGCATCCTGCTTCCCGGAGGTCCAGCAGGAATTTACTGGTCATTGTTCTGTTCAGCTGCTCTGACATTTGACCCCCCAGACAGACAGACAGAGAGAGCGAGAGAGAGAGAGAGAGAGAGAGAGAGAGAGAACATTACTGAGAGGGTGAGAATAAAGAAAGGGAGGGGAGGCGGGACAGCTTCTTCAATGAGGACGGATGAGAGGAGTGTAATGGAGAACCAGATGATGGATGCTTCTCCTTTGCTTCCCCCTGCGCCTCTTTCTCCTTTTTTTTTTTTTTTACTCACACACACACACACACACACATGCACACACAGTATTTATGTGTCCAGCATTAACCATCAGTCATCACTGGACTCTGGTCTTAAGTGCAATGTTGAAGAAGACTGAGACAAAGTTTATTATACCTTTTTTAGAAGGGAGATCACCCTGTAGATCTCTCTCTCACAAACACACACACACACACACACACAGTCTGTGAAAATACATGCCATGTTTTTAATATTTCTTTGTAGCACACGAGGAGTCCAGTACGCAATCACAGATCTAGTTCATAGGACTTGTTGCTTTGTTTTTTTTCTTTTCTTCTATAAGATATAAGCCAATAAACCCATTTATTTAACCAAGCTTGTAATCACTTGATGGTATTCACTTCACTCGTCAAAGGTTTCATGAGAATCCATTCAGGTTGAGGTTTTTGTAGAAAGTGTGATCATTTCTAAAGTAATAATGTGATTTATCTTTTTATTTTTTTTTGTAGTTCTTTGTAGCATCAGATCCCAACGTGAAGACGGATCGCCTCTGGCACGACAAGTACTCCCTCAGGAAGTCAATGATCCCCTCGTTCATCACCATGGACCAGGCCCGCAAGGTAAACACACACACACACACACACACACACACACACACACACGTCTATGCGTTACGATAGTCGGGGCTTATTGCTCCACATATGCATCCAAGACCGTTTACCTTACGTCTCATGAACTCACCATCTCTGTCCCCTCTAGGTTCTGCTCATCGGTAAATCCATCAACTTCCTGCATCAGGTCTGTCACGACAGGACGCCGCCCTGCAAGATCACGCCGGCGTCCACGTCTGCGGACACGCCCAAAGATGGTGAGAGACCCGCTTTGTCCTTTTTTTATGTTTACGACGGGGAAAAAAGAAAAAACGATTTCTCAGCGTGTTTCCAGCTGTGCTTGGTTTCTGGGTATAATTAGGACTGAAATAGTTTCTCGTTAGTTCAAAGCAACATGCTGAATATGTAAAAGTTGATGGTATTTCTGGCTTCATTGGATCTCTGTTGTTTGGTTTCTTAACTTCATCGCTGACCAATAAGACGCCTGTCCTTTTTGTTTGGTATAGTTATATATAGTTGTAGTTATATTGACGTCGGCTACTGGACGCTGATCGATGCTCTTACCGCTGGCCTTCGACCACGAAGAGCAAAGAGCCACACTTAGCCATGTTTGATTGATTCTGTCTGAAGGACTTCATCTGACCAGTTTTGATCTTTACTGTATCTGCTGAAGGACATCACGCTCTCCTCATCGTCTGGTGTCACCGCCTGGCACATTGTTACAGACCTCCTCATGTGTGCACCCAACAGCGCGACTAGATCCAAGTGGAGAACTAACAATCGTCTGTTCCGACCAACAAAAACAAGGTCACGGTCAAGGTCACGGTCTCCTTTCGTGTCTCCTCCCAGCTGCAGAGCTGCTGTCGGACCTGGAGGGGGCGTTTCAGGAGAAGATCGACGCCGCCTACTTTGACACCAGCAAATACCTGCTGGACGTTCTCAACCGTAACTACCTGCTGCTGGAGCACCTGCAGGCCATGAGGAGATACCTGCTGCTGGGCCAGGGAGACTTCATCAGACACCTCATGGACCTGCTAAAGTTAGCAACACGCACACACCTGTCGAATGCATCCTGATCTGCTACTTTGTGTGTCTAAATCCTATCATCATCTGATGGTTTTTGTCATTGTCTGTTGCCCCAGGCCGGAGTTGGTGCGTCCTGCCACCACTTTGTATCAACACAACCTGACCGGCATCTTGGAGACGGCCGTCAGGGCCACAAACGCCCAGTACGACAACGCAGAGATCCTCAAGAGGCTGGACGTTCGCCTGCTCGAGGTTGTGTGTGTGTGTGTGTGTGTGTGTGTGTGTGTGTGTGTGTGTGTGTGTGTGTGTGTGTGTGTGTGTGTGTGTGTGTGTGTGTGTGTGTGTGTGTGTGTGTGTGTGTGTGTGTGTGTGTGTGTGTGTGTGTGTGTGTGTGTGTGTGTGTGTGTGTGTGTGTGTGTGTGTGTGTGTGTGTGTGTGTGTGTGTGTGTGTGTGTGTGTGTGTGTGTGTGTGTGTGTGTGTGTGTGTGTGTGTGTGTGTGTGTGTGTGTGTGTGTGTGTGTGTGTGTGTGTGTGTGTGTGTGTGTGTGTGTGTGTGTGTGTGTGTGTGAGAGACTTCATTATCTGTCCTTTTCTTGGCTCCAGGTGTCTCCTGGTGATACAGGCTGGGATGTGTTCAGTCTGGACTACCACGTTGATGGACCCATTGCTACGGTAAAACACACACACACACACTGCCCAACATATTGTCCATGTCTCGCCGTTGCTATCGTGTATATATATATATATATGGATGTATATCTGTGTGTGTGTGTTTCAGGTGTTTACGAGGGAGTGTATGGGCCACTACCTGCGTGTGTTCAATTTCCTGTGGAGGGCGAAGAGGATGGAGTACACACTGACTGACATCTGGAAGGGACAGATGTGTAATGCCAAGCTGCTCAAAACCATGCCTGGTACACACACACACACACACACACACATGTGGACACAAGAAGGATGTTCAGATGTTGCATTTTTAATTTTGTAGTGAGAGAAACACAACCTGTAGTATATTCTTAAGAATGTGTTTTTGTCATTCCCCAGCTTGTCTTTTCTCTGACTTGGACCCGCCTTTTGTGCTTTTTTTTTTAACCTCCAGAGTTGTCCGGCGTGCTGCATCAGTGTCACATCCTGGCCTCGGAGATGGTCCACTTCATCCACCAAATGCAGTACTACATCACCTTTGAGGTCAGACCATTAGCGGCGCCGCTCGATCGCAGGCTGTAAAACACGAGTGAAAGAACGAAAGTAGTAATTACAGCAGGAGGGCGGTCCCGTTAAAGGCAACGCCGCATGGAAGTGATTTACAGGATCAACTGTAGCCTTGAGGTTAGTTAGGTCAGGTTAATTGAGGTTCACTCAATTCGAGAAGGTTGCTGGTTCAAATCCAAACCAGTGGGGGGAAAAAAACAGTCCTTTTTAGATAATTTAACTGCAGCTTTTACTGTTGTGAAAATAAAAGTAAAGATTTCTCTGTCTAGACATCTGATAAAATAATTATACAAACTGCAAGAACCGTATTGACCGTGGGCAGGCAGGCGCGCCGCCGTCATATCTGATTTTTATTAAAAGGGGCGACTTCATTCCCGGTGGTTGTGTAGGTGCTGGAGTGCTCCTGGGACGAGCTGTGGAACCGAGTGCAGCAGGCGCAGGACCTCGACCACATCATCGCCGCCCACGACATCTTCCTCGACAGCGTCATCTCAAGATGCCTGCTGGACAACAACAGCAGGGTAACACACACACACACACACACACAGTTAGTGTCTTTTTATTTCTCTGCCTCCCCTTTTCCTCGCACGCTTCCTTGAGCTCCGCTTCTATCTGTCCACCCAGTCTCTTTTGAACCAGCTGAGGGCCATATTTGACCAGATCATCGAGTTTCAGAGCGCCCAGGACTCCCTCTACCGCTCGGCACTGGAGGAGCTCGCCCTCCGGCTGCAGTTTGAGGAGAAGAAGCAACAGCGGGAGGAGGAGGTAGGAGGTCTTCTGGGCTACGTATGAGCTCAATAGAGAGAGGAAAAGACTGTAGTTAAAGTGACACTCTCCTGTCCGCTGATTCAGGGTCAGTGGGGAGTGACGGCCGAACAGGAAGCCGAAGAGAAGAGGAGGATTCAGGAGTTTCAGGACACCATACCAAAGATGCGCTCCCAGCTCCGCATCCTCACCCACTTCTACCAGGTACCCGCCCCGAGCCTCCTCCACGAGCAGCTGTCCGTCTTAAAGCCAATCGGCTGTGTCTCCGTCTCACACACCTGCCTCTCTTCCCTCCTTCAGAGCATCGTCCAGCAGTTCCTGGTGTTGCTGATGACCAGTACGGATGAGAGTCTGCGTTTCCTCAGCTTCAGACTGGACTTCAATGAGCACTACAAGTACGACTCCTCGGAGAACGGGATATTTTTGACGTCTATTTGTTCAGAATTTGCTCCAAAAAAAATGATAATTTTCCTTCATCTTCAGGGCCAGAGAGCCGAGGCTGCGAGCGTCGCTCGGCACCAACCGAGGGCGACGGCCGTCGGGCATCTGACGCCACGATGACATCAACAAACGTTGGGGATGACATCACAGGGGGGGAGAGAGGGTGGGAGGCCGGCCGACTTGAAGCGCCTCGTGTCGAGATGTATGTCATGCCTTGGGAGGAGCGACCCAGCCGCCGTACCCACCGGTCTGGTGTCGCGGCAGCACGGACGGTCGACCAAGTGATGACGTCACAGCAGGCGCGGATCCCTGCGTCGGATCGCAAAGGAATATAAAAAAAAAAAGTCCAGAAAATCAAACGTTAAACGGCAATTCTGGGGCCAAAAAAAACCGCGAGGTGAATTTGGGGAAACGGAAGCCGCCGTCGGACTGAGCTCCCCGAGTCGCACACAGGGCCACCTAACATGGCACGCCTTATTAACGAGACAAAAACAAACAAAAGCGTCATCTCAGCGTCGTTGCCAAATCTAGTCCCCAAACACACATAATGTATGTACATAGAGTTTATAAAAAAAATGTATGTATGTGTATATAGTATGCATCTTCACACGTCAGCTGTGGCTTTGCATCCTCTCACGAGGGTTCAACCGATATGGGTCTGATATTGATAATTTTTTGTATTTGTAGCCGCTGTTTAAAATGATAAATTGAGCACTTTTTTTAAAAAAGTACAATTCTTCCTTTCGAGACGCAGTGTTTCCAAAGCAAAGGGATTCGCTCTCTGTGAACACGTCACAGCGGTCACAGGATGTCTCCGCGTCGGGACGCCAGCATATCGGTCGAACCCTCGATCGCCACGCCAGGTTTATTTTTTTTCCATCTTTTTTTATTTTTAGCGTGTCGGGGTCAGCTGTCCAATCACAATCACACAGAGGACTTTGCATCACGCGCAGACACACACACACACACACACACACACACACACACCAAACGGACAATTCTGCTCCCATTGACCTCCGGCTCGTACAGAGAAAGAAGAACTTTGACTTTGTTTACCACTTCTATTAATATCTGACGTTCCGTTTTTTGCTTCTTTTTTTTTTTAATAGATCGGTTTACCGTTACGTAAGTGGGGATTTGGAACCATCGTGAAGCTTCTGGCTTCACAACCGACTGAGAACCGACTAATGTAAAGAATGTTATTAAGAGATTGTAGAAGTGCGGTTTCCCTGCTCGTTGTACTCCTGTCTAAAGAAACAATCCTCACCACAACCACAACGACCTCACTCTTCTCACATGCATAAACAGTAGGAACGATATATATATATTATATATTATTTTCTGAAGACGAGTATATTCTGACGTTTTTTTTTAAAGAAGTGTCGTTAGTCGTGAGGTTTGCTCCAATGCGTTACATTGAGATGGAGACGTGTGGTTCAATACAGTGGATCGGCTCCCGGAACAGATCACTTTTTGCTGGCAGAAGACAGTCGAATGCTTATTTTGCTGTTTAAAAAAAAAGGACAAAATGTTTTGAGATTTGAAAAGTGTTTTAATATACAATCATAAACAGCTGCGAGCATTGAGCTCACCTTGGAGGAGCTGATCCTGGGTCAGGGAGGACACGTTTCTAAAAACCTTCAGCTGAACTTCGTCAGCGTAAACGTATTAACTTCTGCATATAAACAAACTACATTTCAGTGTTTGTAAAGTCTCCTTTTGGAGTTGCAAAACCCCTTTTTTCATGTTGACTGAGTTGAGGAGCAGATGCCCATTTAGTTTTATCCTCTGGTGGGGAGCTCCTTTATGAATTGCAGTGAAGTGCAACACCAAACTGAACCCGGGTCAGCGCTCCGCCCGTCCTCTCCATTGTATAGCACATAATGTATAGAAGAAAGGGAAACGTTCCTCTTTAATAAAATGTTTTTTTATTCGTGTGTGTGTGTTCTGGTGCGTCTGACCTTCATTTCCCATGATGCCGAGCGGCTCGGGAATTAGCTTGAACCTATACTGCCACCTACGGGCCAGACATCAAGTCGAGGTAAACGTTACAGATTCATGTACACGTTTAATTATAATCGGTTTCTTCATACAATTCTCCACCAAAGCTTAAAACATTTCTCTTTTTTTTTTTTTATTGATAACAAAATTCATCGTTTTCAAAGTAAAATACTTTATACTCCATGAATATAGTATTGTGCTTCTTAAAATTGGGGGACTTGTGAGAGATGGAGTAAATCAAGAACAGTCAAAATTGCAGCAGAGGTGGTCGAGACCTGCAGTCCTATAGAAACACTGCATCCTACATTTCCCATAATGCAACTCAACAGCCCCCACTGCTTTGTCTGAGATTTAGTTTGCATGAGGTTCATTCTGAATGTTTAGTAAAAGCATATTAACAAAATACTCTTAACAAGCTTCCCTTACTGGCGGCGCTTTCCCTCACAACATCTGCAGCTGGATCAGGTGACCGACCCCCTGCTGCTCCAGGAGATGATGATGATGATGATGATGATGACCGCAGAGGGAGTCCAAGCCGTTCTAGTCACTAGTGCTTCAACATAATCAAGTGGATTGTGTGCTCGGGTACATGTGTGTGCTGTGTGCTTTAGTGCAAGAGGAGAACCACCAGAGGGAGTAACGGCTCCTCTTTTCCAGCCTCCATCCTCTCCTCCCTCTCTCACGCCCCCTTTACATCCCTTGGTGTGAAAAGGCCCTGCAATCAAAAGGAATCGCACCGTCTCGCCGTCTTTTTGCAGTGACATTGAGGTGTTTCTGCCGAGCCTTTCGTAGGTGGACGTGTTGCTATCGCTCACCTGGAAGGTGGAGGTTTGAGGAAGGCGTTCACACAGCGCAGAGGCAGGAGGGAGAGGAAGGTGTGAAAGTCCTCATCACACACGTGTGACCGTGGCCCTCTTCACGACTGCCTTCATTTCTGTCTACGAAACGACATTCGTGTGCACGTCAATAGCTGTTCATTTGTCGAGAGAGCCATCTCCTCCGATATATATATATAACAACCCCTCTCGTCTTTGTGGATAACACTTTGAGAAAATTGACAATTTGGAAAGCATGGAGGACGGCGAAGGCTGAGAGAGTACTGGGATCCTCATTTCTTCTCCTTCCTTCCTCTCCACACTGTTTCTATATGTGACAAACGTGTTCAGAGGCGTTTGTCCATCATGTCGAAATGGTTTTCTGACCACTCGATGTGTCCTCCCCCAGTATTCCCAGCACCCCTCGTGTCATTTTCTCTATTGAGCAAATACCTCCTCGACAAACTGACCTGGTATCAGTTCATTTGGCCTTTGAGCGTTTGACAACCGTGGACTCTTTTTTTTTTTTTTTTCTCTCAAAACATAAACTCTTGACTGTAACTCTCATTATTTTTATACTAATCAGTGGCTCTTTATTTCGTCCTTAACGGATATATTCTATATCTCGATACTGACGATACTCTCGATGCACTCTGACCCCTGCCTCTGTGTCCTCGTGCAGCGAACCCTCCCCGATACCAGGGAAACAGATCCAGCTGCTGCTCACAGACACAGCTGCACGTCCACCAGCCCCAGGGCTCGAGGTCACGCCAGCTGACATCCAGGGCACATGTTCAATACATTGTCTGGGCGTTTAGCAACGATTGCATTCAACAGAGATGAACGTTCACATATTTGAAGGCTTATTTTAGATGTGCTTGACTTTATCGTCTCTTAGGCCGACATTAATAGTTTAATAAATAAAGGATCCTGTGCTTCTTGGCCAGGGTTTTATTTCTTGCAGCAGACGGCTTTAAATTAGCCTTTTCACCCTTTCATGATTATTTTTCCTTCCAATGTTCTTGTATTAACTTCAGGTAAAACAGAAACAAAGTAAGATGTGTTGAGTTATAGAGTGAGCTGCTGTATTTTGGTCACTCTTAACTGCTAATTCTTGTTCTAGTTTGATATTTATGAAATGCGCGTACTCACGTTCTTACAGAGAGTTAAATGAGAAGATGGATACTCTCAGCCTTAGCTTAGCTTAGCATAAAGACTGGAAACAGCTGGCCTGCTCTGTTGAAAGGTAACAAAATGACCGATAGCCAATATCACCTCTAAAACTCCCTAATTAACACGTTACATATTGTTCAAACTATACTTTCGAGAGTTTATTCCATTAATTAAAAAAAACACGTTCACGCGAGAGATGTTCACAAATCTGCTGAAAGGATCATTCAAGTTACATTTGGAGTTTGCACAGCGCCGTGAGGATGACACATCGGGGGGCTTTGTTCATCCCTGTTTGACCCCCTGATACAAAGCATCAAGACCAACTGTCATATCCCATCATGCATTAGCCCGCGCTGCAAATGCATGAATGCCAGCTGAAGAATAGTCTGCACCGCCATTATATCCTGTGAATGTCATTAAAGAAGCGGCTCGTTCATTTTCCCTACGACTGACCTCTTTTGTGCGACCTTCTAACACTGTTTTAAGGCGAGACAAAGAAGAAAAAGAAGAAGAAGAAGAAGAAGAAAAAAAACCTGCGCGTCTGTGTTGTCGAGCCAGGGAATGGCAGCTGACATTTACTGGCATTTACTCGCATCAGGTTGTATTTGAGGGAAATCGTGTTCCTCCTTTTCATCCCTCTTGTCTCCGTGCTGAGCGCCAGCTGTACCCGTAGTTTGCTTTAGTTTAACACAATGCAGAGACGCTGTAATGTACACTTACATGCCCAAACTTTCCGCTCCTTGAACAATCTTGGCATTGTGTGCGGGACCTCCACCTCCTTTGTTCACAGTTGGCTTTAACAAGAGTCTTGAGGATAGATGCGCGGCCTTAATTGGACATTTGCATATATGGGATTTTAATGAGGCTAACGAGGCCAGAAGATTGTTGCTATACTACTTATAGTGTTGCCCAGATACTGACCAAAGTGTGGGAAGTACTCTGGATAATTGTCCCCTCGTCCAACCCTCAAACTTTCGCAGTCAGATTTTCAACAATGTCGATAACATGTCGCTGATCCCGCGCAAGTTTAGGGAATCCTCAAAAATCCCCGACCCTCTCTTCCATTTTGAAGACGTAGACACAATTGTGCTAATTCTGTCTGATGTTAGCCTGAAGATGGCCGGAGCCTGAGGGCTTTAAATTAATGCAATACAATTATGTGACGCTCCATCGACCTCCTTCAGTGTAGAACGTCACAGGCAACAGCCACGAAGAGAAGCCGGGAGTTAGTCTGAAATGATTAGATTAAATTATATCAGAGACACAAATATGAGACAACTCAGAAAGAGGGTCAGGCCTGAAGGAAGTCCTCCTCCAGGCACGACTCACCTCAGCTGCTTCTCACCTTTTAAAAAACGCGGGCAGGTGATCTCGCTTCAACTCGGCTGGATGTCTTGGATGCTGCAGCAGGCTCACTTCTTCCTTTGCCTCGGCGTTACTTGACTCCTCCGCACAGCCACGATCGTGACAGCTTTGCTCTGAAGTTCCCCTATTTTGAATTTGAAAGCGAGTCTCACAGCCGAACCATTTACTGGCGTCTCATCCGTCTCAGCCCACTGGGGATGAAGCAGTGAAAACTCTGTTTGCTTCCTGCCGTATACACAGAAAAAAAAAAGATGACGTGTTCACTTTGCCATAGAAAAGGCCGGTAGATGTGAAAAAGAAAAAAAAAGTTTCCACTTGCCTCCTCAGGTTCTGATTCAGGTGAGAATGAATCGGGTCATCTCTGCAGGCAGGCCGGCCCATGCAGAGAGGAGGGGGGGGGGGGGGGGGGGGGGGGGGGGGGGGGGCGTTCAACATGAAGGGCGGACAGCTGAGCTGCCATCACTCCGGTCAAATGATTTTATTTTTCTGTAGCTCCTCAGAGATGCCCGTCGACATGCTGCAGAGAGACACGACAGGCTCTGCTGGAAGCGAGAAGAAACCAGAAGTTTAATCACACACTGTCGTGAGCAAGCACAAGAAAGATATAAATGTGTCATATTGCGTGAAGTACAGGGGCGATAAGGTGGCACTGGAATAATGTTAGGCCTTTTTCAGGGTCCCGTTATGATCAATCAATAGATTCTTCAAAGCAATCATGAACTGTGCACACGCAGCAGATGAGGGCTCAGCCTCGACCCGGGAGGTGTCATGTCTTCAGGCCCTCCGTCCGCCCGTCTGGGTCTATTCTTGTGAAGTGGAGCTCTCGGGGAACGCCGGGAGGGAATTACTTCACACGTGGCACAAAACACCCAGCTGGACTCGAAGCGTGCGCTGATTATAAATGCGGTGGTCAAAGGTCATTGTGACCTCGTGCGGATAACACTTCTTCTTTTTTTTTCGGCCACTGTACGAGAATTCATATGCTAATTAGGACAATTTCCCGGCTATGACATTTTTGGACAGATGTGGACGTAGAACTGCAAACTGACATTTTCACTGCCATCGCCTCCATGAGGTGCCCTTTTCCTATATGAAAAAATATATATTGCCTCTTTTCATATACTCTTTTATTACATTCAGTCTCAGATGTGCAATCCACCGCACAATAGTGTGTAGAACTTGTGTCTCGGCCTCAGCTTCTTCTCCAAGAGGGGACCAGGAAGTGTTGAGGTCACCAGCTGATCTCCGTTATTGAGTGTGACGTAAGCCGTGGCCGCTTTTTATTCGGCTTCGACGGTCAAATGAATTGATGGACACATTAAAGGACGGGCAAAGAATAGTTTATGAGCTCACTTGTATTCATACGCATGCACAAGAGTTCCTGCCGTCAGTCATGAGGCCTGATGGGAGAAGCTGTCCGCGGCCTGGAAATGCCACCGTCTCCTCTATTGACAGACAGCAAAAACAGAGAGAGAGAGAGAGAGAGAGAGAGAGAGACATCGACAGACAGGGGGGACGTGGGAGGGAGCAGGCGTGGGTGTGTTTGTGTTGTTAATGTTTGATGAAAGTGCTGCAGCACTTTATTATTTTTAGGCAGTGAAAACAAGACAGAGAGCCATCGTCCTTCCTCTACATCTAGTCCAATGCAGTCTATAAATAGGTTGCATGATGAAATAAACATGGCCATGTAATGCAACATGGACTTGTGAACTCACTAAACTATGATGGTGAACATTATAACACCATTGTACCTGCTAAACAGCATGCATATCACTTCATAAACACAGCATGGATGTTATTTATTTATTTATTTCTTAGCATAAAAAGGTGACACTCTGACCTGCGACACCAAACTAATCGAGTGATTACAGCATAACTCTATCAGTGCTGGCAGTTTATCGATATTTTCTCCCCCCGCGGGAGCTTCAAAAAAACAGCTGAAAAAAAGAAAAGACATGAAAAAACATACAAAACAAACAAACACGTGAGTCGGTCCGAGGTAACGGTGCTGCGTTGTGTGCGAGGCTCCGCTGTACACTGTCACGGGACGTGTTGTGCAGTCATGTGATATCTGTATGCACCAAATGTACCCAGGCCAGCGGATTTCTCCCCAGCGGGCCTCATCTATTACCAGTAATGACACTAATATCCTATAATTAACGAGGCAGTGATTTTATGTGTGTTAAATGCCACACGTATCTCCACTATGACGGCTGTGGACTTGATATCAAAGACGAAATGTGATGAATGTACCTGCTGATTCAGTGCCTCCCCACCTGGTGGAGTGGCGTGTCACACGCGGCTAACTGAGCTAACTAAGGTGTCGACCAGAGCAGGTTAACAAAAGTGTATTTCTTTCTTTCTTTTTTTTTTCTCTCCCCCCCTCTATGATTTAGAGTGATTGCCTTAACAGCTGCCGGCACACACACCTGGACAATTACCCTTGTGGCGAACGCTGAAATGGCAACGGCACCCACGGGTGAAATTTGCTGGAAGGCGCATCGCGATCGACGGACGAAACTGTCACGCTAAAAAAAAAATAAAAGCTGGGGTTTTTTTTCTAAATAAAGGTTTATTGCGAGAATAAACTATCTGCTCGTCCACTTTTTATTCTGGAGAGAAAACGCTTTTGGAAGTCTTGATTTACCACTTGAACATCTTGACCCTGCATGTGACACGCACACACACACACACACACACACACACACACACACACACACACACACACACACACACACACACACGCACACACACACACACACACACACAATCAAATGTTCTGCTCCAATGCCAGTTGCCAAGGTCACCAAACCTGCACACCTACTGCTGCCTAAAAGCAAAGAAAAAACACTTTATTGTGTCTTGCTCGCTGTGCTGCAAGTTGTGCATTGATCTGCCTGCTCCGGTCCATTTTTCTCTTTTTCGTACCCGCAAAGAGGTAGACAGAAATAAAGCGACCTATTCTCAGACATCTCTAAAGGACGTGCTCTCTCTCTCTCTCTCTCCTTCTCTCTCTCTCTCTCTCTCAAACCATGAAACCGCTCCATATGTCTCCAACCCGGCTTGGTGGGGTTGTTTTGTGAATGAACCGACAATGCTACGCTACCTGTTAAGGCCCGAAACGCTGACTTCTTCTTCTTCTTCTTCTTCTTTGCTCTTCATTTTATTTCCACTCAATCAATAGCTCTTTCCCAGAAGCCTCAGCGGTAATGTTTAACTCTAGTTCTTCACAAAGGCAACCACAGTCAGATCAACCCTGAATTGTAAACACAACTTTTTCTTTAAACATAGAGGCAAAGTGCTCTCCCATTCAATCAATTTCTTCTGCCTTCAGAACGGTAAATTCATTGCAAATATAGACAAAAGATACACGTTATTAAAGCAGATATGAAGCTGTGACTTTACAAACCCCGGCTCTCTCACTGGAATATGTTTCAGCCTCTTATTCGTTGAGTAGGAGCCGATGAGGCAGCTTAATAACAGCAGACTTGAATATCCCAAATTATAACAGGATATTAGTGAGATTTTCAGATGACAGCACAGCCAGGGGAATCATATTCATATGAAATGCAATATTTATGAATTCTGATATTGAAGGCTTCTTTCTAACTTCAATATTGAACCTGCTGAGGTGCCCTTCAAAATCTTGTAATAATCCGTCCTTCTAGTAATAATATCGCTTACACACAGATATCCAAACACACTCACAGTTTAGTGCTTTAAAAGGAACATTTCCTCAGTTACTACTGTTAACAGTTACATAGTATTATACTAGAATGGTTGCCTTTCTATAAAATCATAATTTACGTAGCAAACCATGGTTTGTTTTAGACATTTGAACAAAAGATTATGCTGAGGACAGTATCTGAAAACCCAGGGTTTACCACTAATCCACGAACACTTGTTAAATGTTAACTCAGGGATATTAAAGCCCGGGGTTAAACCTGGGATAACGCTGCCTGGTTTTGTTAAAGCACTCTGCATAATCCCTAAAAACGTCCTCCCAGTGAACGTGAACACACACGGCTGAACCGAGCGGATACCGATGTGCGTTTTGTTTTTTCCGTCTGTAAAGGTCACCACTTGACCCGAGCTCTCTTTTTCTTTTCTTCTTTTCAAGGCAGAACCCTCACGAGACGACGTGGCAGAAACACCCCATTCTGCCTCTTTTCGACCACTTTTTTTCGAACCGAATGATATCAAGCCGAACACGACGCAGCTCCACAGAGACGATAGGGGACGCAGCGGTTTTGAAGTGGACGTGATTACTGTGAGAAAAAAAACGCCCCATGACTCATGGCTTTGTGTGAGTGCGTGTGTGTGTGTGTGTGTGTGTGTGTGCGTGCTATAGCAACAGCATGGCTGGGCTGCGAGGTGAAACCTAAATCTCGGGGATCGGATGAGTAAATACAACCGTGTGGCGACATGCAGCTTTATCTGCCCTATAATATACTCCATAATCACATCCCCTGAAGTACATTATTACATCCAGTACATTATTGTTATATTCAATGTGCACAGAGAGACAAAGCAAGATGTCCAGTGGTTGGACCCCATCTCTCCTCAGTCCACTGCTCCTCGCTTGCATGACGGTTGAGAACAATGTTGCCAAAAGCAGCGAGACAAAGGCTCTTTTCTCCCGTTCAGTGCCGCTGAGATAATGAAGTGTTTCACAGACGTGTGAAAGTGTGTCAGACGCGCTGTTGCCAACGCTGCCCGTCCAGAATAAAACAGGCCGGACCGCAGGCTGTGATGTGAAAACCTCATCGGTCCAATTTAAAGTTGCATTAATTGTTTATTTATTATTTATTGTTTTAATTGCTTGCGCTGAGGGGAAAACATAATATAATAACATTGGGTGCAGCCTAAATTAAAGAGCACTCTGAATGATTTAAAGTAAAGCAAGATGGCTGCCGAACATAATGTTCATAGCAACCGGTGTAAAACGGATCACTTTGTCAACAAAATATATTTCGAACGTTGTAATTTTCCTCAAGATTGTGGAGCCAGAGGCCTTTTCTTCTTCTCCTCCCAGCTACGATGCTTTCTTGGTTGCCATGGCAGCCAACGAGTATCTCTGGTGCCAGGCAGAAATGGGCTCTGATTGGTTAATCAGTATTCCGGCTGCGTGTGTTTGCTTGGCTAGATGCTGCTCTGCCATTCTCTTTTTCTCTCTCTCTCTCTCTCTCTCTCTCTCTCTCTCTCTCTCTCTGAGTGTGTGTGTGTGTGTGTGTGTCCATCAAATGTCACTTATCACCTGAGAGATAAATTATTCCTTTCTCTCCTCCCGCTCGCTCTCCCTCCATCAACCTTTTCTTCCCTTTCCTGTTGATGTGTAGAAGAGGAGGGGAGGAGTAGGAGTGATGAATGAAGGGAGTTGTAATGAGGAGAGGAGGAGAGGAAGACTAATGGAAGGAGACGTTGGGAGGAAATGAGGAAGCAAACGGAGGAGAGAGGGGTCAAAGGGGACGAGGCAGCGGGGAAAAGAGATGAAGAAGAACGCGTGACAGCAACAGTGCGACAACTCTGACTGACCTGTGACCTTCAGCTTTACTGTTGAGAGGTGCAGGTCGTCAACCGGAGCCTGATTTTGGAATTTTAATAAATCGTTTGGTTCAAACTTCACACAAATTCGCATCAATGTGTCACGTCATTGCTTTTTATGATCTCCATCCTGGTCCCGTGAGTCTTACGTTATATATCAGCATGCTTACATCAGTCAAATGAGACACAGAAGCAGTTATTGCAAAAGACCAGGGGGGGGGGGGTTGATCTTAACCCTTTGAGATTGACAGCCGTCTGGTTGCCACGGGGATATAATGA
This sequence comes from Cyclopterus lumpus, assembly GCF_009769545.1. Lineage (NCBI taxonomy): Eukaryota > Metazoa > Chordata > Actinopteri > Perciformes > Cyclopteridae > Cyclopterus > Cyclopterus lumpus. Next base: position 9,830,081 of record NC_046967.1, read on the forward strand.
AACCGCCTTACATAATGCAATTGTTCTGTGAAAACCTCGGTTACCACACGCTCCTCGAGGACACCAGGAAATACCTGACGGACGGTAAAAACACGTAAGGTCACTCTGCGTGTCACAGTTGTTTGGAGATACGAGGTTTTTCGCAGCAGCTTGAAGTGGCCGCGATTACTATGAAACCTATCTGTGACGCATTGCCTTTGTGTGCACGTGACCGCGAGTGTGCATGTGGAGCGCCTGTTGTCTTTGATGATAATGAGGCAGACAGAAACAGGCTCTCAAGTGAGCTCTCAACGCCACCTCAAACGCATTGCTTCAGCATGGCCAAACTATCTGTGCGTGCGCACGTGTGTACGTGTACGTGTGTGTGTGTGTGTGTGTGTGTGTGTGTGTGTGTGTGTGTGTGTGTGAATTTGTGCATTTGTGGCAGATAAGAGACCAGAAATCCCAACTCAATGCTGTTTTAATGAAATTAATCAAAAAAAGACGGGAAATCGAAACACTTTGCGCTGTGTGATAACAAAATGTCATTCTGCTTTCCGGCTATAATTGGCTGCTTTTTAATAAGAGATTACTGTTCAGCCATTTTGCTTTCTGCATTATGGATGTTTTAGTTGAGCTGGTGGCCAACGCGGTCTAGTTTAATGAGCTAAGGCACACTCGGTGGAGTCAAACAGGGCCGGAGACAGGATATTTAGAGCGTCTATATGTCACCATGCAGAACGCCACCGACTTGTGGGCTTCTTAAGAGAGTCAACAGGGAGACGGGAAACAATGTCAAGGACGTGCCCTCAGCGCATTTAATGGTAGATGTGGCCCTAGAACCCCCAAAAATTAAGGCTAAAAGCATAGCAGATTCAAGAAACAACACATTTGTCATACAAGATAACCACAAAGAAACAAAGGCTGAGAGAGAGAGAGGGAGGGAGAGAGGGGAAACATGTCCATATTAATTTGAAGTCTAGAGCTGTAGAATCCCCCAATAAGTGCATACATTTGATCTTTTGTTTAAAGCAGACAGATCCAGACATATCTAGATCCTGTCATTGACTTCTTCAATGATCAATTACACAGAGCGGAGAGGATGCCTGTATATATGATGGATGTTTACACAGAGGAAGATAACAAAGAGTAATAGCTCCACGATGAGGCATATACAGCGTATATGTGTTGTATCGCACACGGACGCGGAAGGAGGACAGATGAGCAGCCGAGACCATTCTCAACGTCAACAGTGCTCACATTTAAGGAAATGAATTCCTCTGCAGAGCGATGAATCTCGCACGTGCAGCGCAAAGCATGGAAAGCAAAAAGTTATGTGACGGAGCTCATGGTAGCAGATGGCGACAAAGAAATATACTTCAAACGACTAAAGGACGGCAGGAGAGAGACTTATCAAGGAAAAAAATAACGGGAGTGTGATGCAGTCAATGAAATCATGTCCACAATCCAAATATCATGTGCGACGACAATCAATTTGAATGCGAGATGAAGCGGGCGGCGTTTCATTGGATTTTAATTGAAGTTACAGTTCTTTATAACTCACTTCTTGCTAATTAAACACCATGTTGCCCTTCAAAGTACACCTCATTTACAATACATTTACATATGCAAATTGTAATGACATCCACCTAATTACAGTATTTGCTGGTTCATCTGTCATTTAGAGGAGGCCAGGCGGTGCGATGTGTGTGTGTGTGTGTGTGTGTGTGTGTGTGTGTGTGTGTGTGTGTGTGTATGCGTGTGTTTCTTGCTGCCTGTCAACCTGTCTGAATGTTTCTGCCGAGCTGCCTCCCCATCTCTCTCTCTCTCTCTCTCTCTCTCTCTCTCTCTTCCTGATAGTGGAGCTGTATAATGGTGCTGCCATCATACTCGATGTGTCTCCGGGTAAAGTTTTACTGTGGTGCATTGGAGTTGAAAAGTTTCACGTTAGTCAGGTTAATATGGAAAATCTTTTGTGTTGCATGCTTCGGAAAAATTTTTCCGGAATTCGGTAAAGAAAATACTCCAAGAGAGCCCAAAAAATAGAAAATCTGACTTGTGCTTAAAGCTGCTATACCCTCACTTTACTGCAGCAAGGTCAGAAGACGGCTAAGCCCAGTCCTGGATCTGGTTCTCCACATGCCTCCCTTCACTCCAGCAGCTCCGAGCTCTTCTGCGGGAGCTCCGGCTGCAGGGCAAAGGGCATCTCCGTGTAGGGCAGCATCATATTGAGACGGTTTCATAACCAGTTAAAAGTTCCTCCAAGTAACTTTTAAAAAAATTTTCCTCCATCGACAACAGGACTTTTGTAAAGTCATGTTCAATTGAGCCACTTACTGAAACAGATAATACAGCACGAACACAAAGGATGGATTGTAAACCTTTAAGTGAGCCCTAATGTTGAACTCATGATTCTATTCAGGGATAATATATAAAAACGATTAGTTTTTCATAAAGAAATAAAAGGATGACTTACATGCTGCGCGGTAAATCAGTAAATCAATCAGTCCAGTCACGCTTCCTTTCTATAAATCCTTTATTCAATATTGTTTTCTGTGTTTATACAATGGATTGGACACAAACTGTACAGTGCAGACAAACTGTTTGCATAATAAGTATGTAAAGGTAACTGTACATTTACTGACAGACAGAGTAATCTCCTTTAAGGTTAGCACCAGTGACATTTTGCTTTTGACTCATTGCTAGCATGGTTGGCATTAGAAAGACACGGCAGGTGGTTGTAAATATGACTCAATTTAACGTGTTGAAATTAATCTGAGCATGTAATTACATGCGTGCACTAGCTTCCATTAGCCCTGTTCCAGGACCGCGACACTACATATCGAGGGCTAACAATGTTTTTGTCACACGCAGCTGCTCCCGAAATTGGTTGAAGGAATACATTTTGAGGATACACATTTTTTAAGTCAATAAAAAACAGTTTAATTTAGAAATGGTGCTATATTGGTCCCTGGAGGCAGCACCAAACTACACTCAAGTCCAGCGCCATCTTTCTTTTGACTTTAATGAAAAAGAGCGTTGTTTTTAATGTAAAATCTATTTCCATCTTGTGTGCTTGTGGGTTCATGACCGTTATACTGAATATAGTATGATTGTCCTTGATCAGGGGTTTGTTACCACCATCTATTTATTAATCTATAAGTACCAACAAAAAACGTAATCCATCATTGTTGAAAGAAGCAGCAAAGGATATCAAACGATTACTTCTTCCTGGGTTTTTTTTGCGTTATAATTTTTCCTGCTCTATAGACAGAGCTAAATATTGATGCTCTGCTGAAAATATCCCACGCAAGACATGCATTAGTGATATGAAGTAGTTTTGATTCATTCTTCCTTTGCTCCATTATTCCAATGATGGATTATGCTTCAAAAACAATATGTGATGCCACAGGGAAACAAATGTATGCCATTTGAATGTATTAATGACACAAATATCAACCAGTGCAAACCGACGGCAGAAATGAGCCAGAGGCAAAGTTGTACTGGTGCCACGCTGTAAATGTTTGTTTTGTTTATGATAACACATTTCCTAAATTACCACATGCATTAGCCCCGGTCGTCTTTCCTCTTTAAAAGAAAACATGCAACAGGTGGGAAACAGTCCAAACAGAGAGAGGCGGAGGAGTTGAGAGGAGGCGGGGACTAACTTCTCTGGCTGCGTGATTACAAAACGAGCGGAGCGAAAGCTAGCATAGTTACAGTGAACAGAAGATTGGGGATCAAAGGATAATTGAAAATGTAAAATAGGATGAAGTGCGCGCGCGCGTGTGTGTGTGTGTGAGAAGAGAGTGCGTTTACCGTCTCGTTTCAGATTCAGATGTAATAAGGCCGTCTTTTGTCAGAGGAATAAAGTGGAATGGAAAAAATAAAAAAATAAAACCTGAGGGAGAGCAGCTAACCAACAGCGCTAACTAACCACGACATGTTCCAGTGTCTCTCAAGTGCACCTGCGCTGCAGTGGTCAGGCTGTGCTCCATGTTGTGCCTCCAGCTGCAGGACAAAGTAAGATGGCTGCACGTGTACCTGGCGTGAAAAGCACGAGTGGCGCTCGTATGTGGAAATTGAAAGCGAACCCAGGCGGTCGCCATCGCTCACTTCTAATTAAATCAGCTCTTTCTGTGCAGAGCCCGCTGTTAGATAGCTCATAATTGTAGTCTCGGTACCTGGCTAACCACCAGTGGAGAGAAATCTCTCGGGAGACGGCGACAGTAATTGCGCCTCCGTTGTTTGAACCAGGAGCAGTGATTACCAGCCTGGAAACATTATTGTCAGTAGCCAGGAAAACAGTCCCCTTTTTTCCTCTCGCCTCAACCATCATTAATTCTTGAGCATGTGCCACAGATCTTCAATAGCTTCTTTCAGGCGACGTGAACCCTACGTCTGGCCTAACAAGCTGGGCCTCTCTGAACAGAGGAAGAGTTGCTCGATCCTTTCCCTCCCCAAGCGCTGTGGACAAATTAGCTGCTTAATAATCGTTCAGTGACGAGCGAGTCTTGTCTCGGCTCCGTCTCTAATGTTTTGCTCAGACAAGCACAAAAACACCGTACGCTAAACAATAAAAAGGAGGTTCGCAGACCTGATTGTCAGGGTTTTCTTCTTATTTTTTTCTTCTACCGCTATGCTAGTAACCCCGAGTGTGACACCACAATATTATGTTACATCCACATTTCTTTGACGTGAGACAAGCACAACACCGGTCAAACATACTTATTTTCCTCATCGCCATCACCCCACTGTGCTCTTCAAGTAAAATTAGACAGGACAGAGCTGAAGTCAAGCCACTTTGAGAGTTGGGAAATCTTGGCTAAACTCCTGCTGGGACCCAGGAAGGCTGAGCATTCAGCATCAATCTGCAGCCGGCCTGGATCTTGCATCTTGAGCTTGGCTGGAGATGAGAGGCACTCACATAGCAAGAAACTACAGTACTATCCAGCAACAAAAAACACACACACACACACACACACAAAAAAAAACACTTTCTGATGATCCAACAGCAGCAATACATTTCACGTGCACTTTGCAGGTTTTTTTTTAGCATCGAGAATACACAGAAAGATCGCTCTTTTTTTTGTCCACATATATTTCATAACACTCTTTAAAATTGCATTTTTTTTTTTGTCATCAGAAATCTCAAATATGTTTCTTTCACAACAGTATTAAAGATGGGGCCCATTACACTATGTCAGTTCACGCATTTGAGCTCAGAGGAGAGAAAAAATCTGATGTGTGTGAGGAAGAAAATCTGAGAAATGCCAATTAGAAACCCCGCGAGCGGCTGTCTTGTATTTTCAGTCTCTTCCGTGGCGGCGTGTTTTCCTCTGTACAGTACAACACAGCACGACGACATGAAACGCGGCACAGTGTTTCACCTGCAACACAGAGACACACACACACACACACACACACACACCTGTTGCTGAGGCTGCTCGTTTAATGTCGGAAACAACTGCGGGGATTAATCGTGCGGCCTTTCTTCCCCCGCAGGGCGGATGCTTTGTTCTCTGTCGCCGTGGGAATGTCGGTGGAGGTCACACAACTTCAGCAAATATGACAGCGTTTCAAGGATTCCGCTTTAAATGCAAAATGCAGATGCTTTGCCCAAAATCGGGATTCAAAGCAAAGAGGGATGCGCGGTTTCTGTTTCTCGGCAAAGTTATTTGCGTCTCCTTGTCACTAATGTGAAGTGTGAGGGATCACAGTATTAATGTCTCCTAAGTAATGTGACGGACTACGGGTGTAACTTTCTGAGGAGTTAATTGGCGCCTAGTCTCGCTGTCGAATAAGAAAGACGAATAAACACAAAGCCTATGGGTGTTGAACAGGATTCAGGTCCAGAACAGATTGGTGCCATGTTGACTGTCACAGTGAGAGGGCAAAGCATGGGAATCTATTTGGTTTAATTTAATTTCAAGGCCTTTGATTTTCTGCCATGTAGTTCTCTGTGTTTCGCACAAAGCCATATTTCACTAGTTTGATTTGACACTGCGATCAATGTGTGCTATTTGTTTCTACCACATTTACAACACTTTTTAGTGACCTTCACCTCCTTTTATTGACCACTGAGTCGGCTAATTTGATCATCTAATTCTCATACTATTCTTCTGCAATAAATATGTATATACGGGGTGTAACCACATATCGTATAATGATTCGAAGAACTGTGCTTCAGTACTTTACGCTACATTTCAGAGAAAAATATTTATATTTATTTGAAATACTCCACTTCATCTATTTGACAGCTATATTTATTAGTAACGTTGCAGATTAAAAGGCTTTTGAAACACTGGCGGCGTGACGAATAAGAACAAAAGGGGCGGATCTCGTCTGCTCTGCCTGTTTCAAGGTTTTAATGAACAATAACCTTTGCCCTCTTGGTTTTGGACAACAAGTTATTCTACACGTAGCAGCTTTTCACATCACTTACCCTGTTCATCATCACCCTCATTATACCACCTTTAACTTCAAGTACTTTGGAAGGCAACAAAAAGTACCACTACTCTATCAGGCCGTCTGATATCTGCTACTCCATGTAAACACTGACTGCTACCGTGCTGCTCGGACACCGGCGTGACTCCTGTGCCCTCCGTGTTGCTACAAACAAAAAGAATTTGGGGGAAATTGTTCCGCTTTCAGCTACACACTCATTTGAGCAACTTGATACCGAAACTCACTCACTTGACACGTCATTCGATCTCCTCTCCTGAGCGACGCTTGTGTCAGCGATGTGGAAATCATAGCGCTCGTAGAGAGATGGAAAACACACACACACACACACACACCTTGTTTTGTGTCTGTACAACAATGCAGCTCGATAGTCACTAGTAATCTGTGTGTGCGGAATAATAAATAAAAAATAACTGGAAAGACAAACATGCTTTAAGCTATGTAGTGTCAAATAAGAACTCTGTTTAACAGCTATATAGTATGTGATTAAAATGAGGGGCATGCCATACGATGTGTTTGCATTGCATGTAGTGCACAGCGCCATTTTCATTGTCAGCTTAGTACAGAATGTCCTGTGCCACGTCCTAATTGATCGATGACTAAGCAGCCTGCTGAATCATTGGTGTTTGGTATTTAAAGCGTTCTCTGCCTGATGTTTGTTTTTTAATCTGGTCATTATTTACTCAAAGATCGAATCCGAAACTGGTCGATTTCGGACGGGAGCTGCGTGCATGTGCGTGTGTAGCCACCAGCAAGCAAGCATAACCTGGCAACGGAAAACGGTACAATCAGGAGAGGATAGGGGGGGGGCCCTAATTCTTACAGATTGTCACAGAAAAAATACCGGCGTGGACGCCATGCCCTTCCCCGTTTTTGTCGTCGTTTATATTTTCGAGAAGTCCTTTTGTTTCCCATATGAGGGCGTGCCACTGTCCCACTTCCAAAACATCTGGCTGGCATTGGCCCGACTTTTACGGTCTTCATCCTCCTCTTCCGCCTCCTGGCTCTGCCCCACAACACCAGATCCTTCCAATCGGGAGAGAGAGCGGTGAGGCGGGACGTGTGGGCCCCACTGCTGACCAGTCAGGACTTGAGCTGCTGTTTGTTTGGTTACCTTTTGTTGCAGTTCGGTGTTTTTTGAGCGCGCAGCAGTGGGGCGAGTCTCTGGCTTTCCCTGGCCTCTGGTTGGCAAGGGGAGGGGGAAAAAGGGGTGGGGTCGGGGGGGGGAAAGGTTATGTCGCCTCCTTGTCTGGTTTGTTGACTGGTTTGCCGCCATTCATGACCACAGGTTCGCTGGTTGTGCTTTTGGAAGGCGGGCCCCCGGCGAGTTTAGGCACCGCCTCCCCTACGTCGTGCAACGAAGGCTCTCGGTACATCGCAACTGGAGGAATGGCAGGAGAAAGAGGGGAAGGGGGAGGAGAGATGAAGGAGGTACGGGAGTGGTGGGAAGAGAGAAGAAGGAGAGAGGCATAACGAATTGAGGAAAAGAAAGAGGAGGGCAGAAGAGAGGTAAAGGAAAGTAAGGAATGAAGGACAGAAACAAAGAATGTGAGGAAAAGGTGCGTCTTCAGTAAAGACATCTGGTCCAAAGTCTGGATTCATGTGTGTGTGAATGTGTGTTACCTTCTATAGGTTTAGGCAGGAAGTGTGCAGCTGGTTTGGTCTTTTTGACCCTGTTGCCCTTCATGGCTTGTCCCTCTTTATTGAGGCCCAGAAACCAGGCCCGGCCCGACTCCTTCTGTCTGTAGAGCATAGAGCTGTAGATCACATAGTAGTTCTCAAACACCGACTCCTTAAACTTACACTCCGCTGTAAACAGTTCCTGAGGAGACAGAAAAAGAGACACAATTCACATTATTATTGACAGTATTAGTAGTTTATTTACAACCTGAACAATTAAAATGAATGTAGAATAAACAATCATTATATCAGCCTGCCAATACATCTGATAGAAAACCATATTGACTAGCCACAGACGGGGAGGGGCAGCCGAACGCTGACTGAAAGACATGTCTCTCTCTCTCTCTCTCTCTCTCTCTCTCTCTCTCTCTCTCTCTCTCTCTCTCTTTCTCTGTGTTTGTGTGCACATGAACAACAAACTAGATTCTGGTGGGAAAAAAAATCTTCCTCCCACCCACATCAGCTCTAATGTTATTTGTCAGAACTCTGTTCCACGGTTGCCTTCAGCGGAGCATATTTCAGCACAGATTCAAGGTGTTATTCTTACCGGGAGAGAAATCGAGTCTCCCTAGTGTCCCCTTGCACTACTGAGTCACAGCAAGCATCAATGGCAGCCTGAGATGAAACACACTTCTTTTGGAGAGGTCAGAATCTGAGGCAAGTCGGGCTTCAAAAATCGGAAAAAACTGCAATTTCTCAAGCAATGAAAACAAGCTGAGGCTTTGGTCGGTGACATATGTTCCCACGGATTTATTATGAAACAGCATGAGATCAGTGTGGGACGGCAAACTTCCCTCAGCTCATAATTATCAACTAATCTGGGCATTGCTTTGATTGATAAACAAATATTCCGTCAATAAACTGGGGTAAAAATGTCCCAGAACCCAATGTGACACCATTGGCATCTTAGAAATACATCAATCATCAAATCATCAGCACTAATTCTTATTGTGACTTTAATGTCTGTGTGAGAAAAGCAGTCAGCAAACAGATTCCCTTTTACAGAAAGCACAAGTATGTCCTCTTAATATTTGGATGAGATTTAATTGAATTCTGATAATCCTTCTGGGAAAATCGGATTATTTTTTAGCCAATAAACCAAAACACAAGCGATAATTACCCCACTAAGATTATATGGTAATTTAAGAAAGGCAGATAACAGATATATTTATGCATACGCAGTATAAATTAAGAAAAACACCAAGCAATCTTTGCAATATTGCTTTAATATGTTATTGATCACCAGACATCATTCAAATAATCAATAATTCAAAGCTGCATATAATTGCAGCCACTTTGAGGAGACATTGTTTCGCCTTGATAAGTCGTTATTGGACCATATGTTTGCACGTAAGTGACATTTTATGCATCAAGCTAATTGGGATTTTCGGTCACCA